>NC_092273.1:29858560-29869235 GCF_036320965.1 Panulirus ornatus
CCTCGCTAATGCGGGAGATGGCGAATAGTATGAAAGAAAAAAAGAAAGATTATCCCTGGGGATAGGGGAGAAAGAATACTTCCCACGTATTCCCTGCGTGTCGTAGAAGGCGACTAAAAGGGGAGGGAGCGGGGGGCTGGAAATCCTCCCCTCTCACTTTTTTTTTTTTTTTAATCTTCCAAAAGAGGGAACAGAGAAGGGCCCAGGTGAGGATATTAAAAAAAAGGCCCAGTCCTCTGTTCTCAACGCTACCTCGCTAATGCGGGAGATGGCGAATAGTATGAAAGAAAAAAAGAAAGATTATCCCTGGGGATAGGGGAGAAAGAATACTTCCCACGTATTCCCTGCGTGTCGTAGAAGGCGACTAAAAGGGGAGGGAGCGGGGGGCTGGAAATCCTCCCCTCTCACTTTTTTTTTTTTTTTTTTTCTTTAAATTTTCCAAAAGAAGGAACAGAGGGGGCCAGGTGAGGATATTAAAAAAAAGGCCCAGTCCTCTGTTCTCAACGCTACCTCGCTAATGCGGGAGATGGCGAATAGTATGAAAGAAAAAAAGAAAGATTATCCCTGGGGATAGGGGAGAAAGAATACTTCCCACGTATTCCCTGCGTGTCGTAGAAGGCGACTAAAAGGGGAGGGAGCGGGGGGCTGGAAATCCTCCCCTCTCACTTTTTTTTTTTTTTTAATCTTCCAAAAGAGGGAACAGAGAAGGGCCCAGGTGAGGATATTCCCTCAAGGGCCCAGTCCTCTGTTCTCAACGCTACCTCGCTAATGCGGGAGATGGCGAATAGTATGAAAGAAAAAAAGAAAGATTATCCCTGGGGATAGGGGAGAAAGAATACTTCCCACGTTTTCCCTGCGTGTCGTAGAAGGCGACTAAAAGGGGAGGGAGCGGGGGGCTGGAAATCCTCCCCTCTCACTTTTTTTTTTTTTTTTTTTTTTTTTTCTTTAAATTTTCCAAAAGAAGGAACAGAGGGGGCCAGGTGAGGATATTCCCTCAAGGGCCCAGTCCTCTGTTCTCAACGCTACCTCGCTAACGCGGGAAATGGCGAATAGTTTAAAAAAAAAAAGATATATATATATATATAAAATATATATATATATTTATATATATATATTTATAATATATATAATATATATATATAATATTATATATATATATATATAATATAAATATATATATATATACGAATAAAGTGTATATGAACGCGCACCTTCATAGAACATACAAAGCTCCATCAGCCAGGATCAAAACCTGGGACCCCTTTGGTGCAAGGGGCCGGGGCCCATGCAAACCCGGGCAGGCTAAGGGCGTAAATAGGAAAAAACCCTATTCAAATACTAATACTTCTTTTTCGAAACCCCTCGCCCACAAGGGTTGAGCAAGGGGGCCCTATGGGTTTTGTTTCAATCCGGGGCTGATGGAGTTTTTGTATTTTTTCCCATAAAGGGTGGGGCGTTCATATACACTTTTTTCGAAATTAAATAAACCCCGCGTTGTAAAATTCGGGTTTCCCGGAAAAAACGTTTTTCAGCTGGCTGTTTCCCTTCGGAAAAAACCGATAGACCCCGTTGCCACCATAGTGAACAAAGGGGGTATTCGAGAAACTTAGTATTCAAATTAGTTTTTCCTATTTTTCCAGTCCCCAACCCCTAGCGGTTAGCATGCCTGCTTTTTTGCAAAAAGGTTGTCCCGGGTTCAAATCCGGCCCTGAGGGGAGCTTTAAATGTAAAATAAAATATATAATATTTTTCCCTTTGGGGGAAGGGGGGGGGAAAAAGAAAACCCCCCAAAAGCATTTTTAAAACGCGCCCGAAGAAGGTGACTAAAGGGGACGGGAGCTGGGGCTAGAAACCCTTCCCTCCTTGTATTTTAAATTTCTAAAAGGTGAAACCCAAGAAGTCTCGCGGGGATGCTCATCCTCTTCGAAGGCTCAAATTGGGGTGTTTAAATGTGTGTGGATGTAACCAAGATGAGAAAAAAGGAGAGATAGGTAGTATGTTTGAGGAAAGGAACCTGGATGTTCTCGCTCTGAGTGAAACGAAGCCCAAGGGTAAATGGAAGTGTGGTTTGGGAATGTTTTGAAAGTAAAGTCAGGGGTTGGTGAGAGGACAAGAGCAAGGGAAGGAGTAGCACTACTCCTGAAACAGGAGTGGTGGGAGTATGTGATAAAGTGTAAGAAAGTAAACTCTGAAAGTGGATGGAGAGAGATGGATGATCATTGGTGCATATGCACCTGGGCATGAGAAGAAAGATCATGAGAGGCAAGTGTTTTGGAAGCAGTTGAGTGAGTGTGTTATTACTTTTGATGCACGAGACCGGGTTATAGTGATGGGTGATTTGAATGCAAAGGTGAGTAATGTGGCAGTTGAGAGAATAATTGGTGTACATGAGGTGTTCAGTGTTGTAAATGGAAATGGTGAAGAACTTATAAATTTGTGTGCTGAAAAAGGACTGGTGATTGGGAATACCTAGTTTTAAAAGAGAAGTATACATAAGTATATGTATGCAACTAGGAGAGATGGCCAGAGAGCGTTATTGGATTACGTGTTAATTGATAGGCGCGCGTAAGAGAAACTTTTGGATGTTAATGTGCTGAGAGGTGCAACTGGGGGGATGTTTGATCTTTGTCTTGTGGAGGCGAAGGTGAAGATATGTAGATGTTTTCAGAAAAGAAGAGAGAATGTTGTGGTGAAAAGAGTGGTGAGACTAAGTGAGCTTGGGAAAGAGACTTGTGTAAGAATTACCATGAGAGATTGAGTGCAGAATGGAAAGGTGAGAACAAAGGACGTAAGGGGAGTGGGGGAGGAATGGGATTTATTTAGGGAAGCAGTGATGGCTTGCGCAAAAGATGCTTGTGGCATGAGAAGCGTGGGAGCTGGGCAGATTAGAAAGGGTAGTGAGTGGTGGGATGAAGAAGTAAGATTATTAGTGAAAGAGAAGAGACAGGCATTTGGACGTGCTTTGCAGGGAAATAGTGCAAATGACTGGGAGATGTTTAAAAGAAAGAGGCAGGAGGTCAACAGAAAGGTGCAAGAGGTGAAAAAGAAAGCAAATGAGAGTTCGGATGGGAGGGTATCTTTAAATTTTAGGGAGAATAAAAAGATGTTTTGGAAGGAGGTAAATAAGTGCGTAAGAGGACAAATGGGAACATCGGAGAAAGAGGCTAATGGGGAGGTAATAGCAAGTAGTGGTGATGTGAGACGGAGATGAATTAAGTATTTTGAAGATTTGTTGAATTTGTTAGATGATAGAGTGGCAGATATAGGGTTCTTTGGTGGAGGTGGTGTGCGAAGTGAGACTGTTAGAGAGAATGATATGGGAAACAGAGAGTAGGTAGTAAAAGCTTTGCGGAAGATGAAAGCCGGCAAGGCAGCGGGTTTGGATGGTATTGCAATGGAATTTATTAAAAAAGGGGGCTGACTTTGTTATTGACTAGTTGGTAAGGATATTAAATATATATATGACTCATGGAGAGGTGCCTGAGGATTGGCGGAATGCATGTATAGCGCCATTGTACAAAGGTAAAGGGGATAAAGGTGAGTGCTCAAATTACAGAGGTATAAGTTTGTTAGAGTATTCCTGGGTATTGATTGATAAGGCGAAGGCATGTACAGAGCATCAGATTGGGGAAGAGCAGTGTGGTTTCAGAAGTGGTAGAGGAGGTGTGGATCAGGTGTTTGCTTTGAAGAATGTATGTGAGAAATACTTAGAAAAGCAAATGGATTTGTATGTAGCATTTATGGATCTGGAGAAGGCATATGATAGAGTTGATAGAGATGCTCTGTGAAAGGTATAAAGAATATATGGTGTGAGAGGCAAGTTGCTAGAAGCAGTGAAAAGTTTTTAGCGAGGATGTAAGGCATGTGTACGAGTAGGAAGAGAGGAAAGTGATTGGTTCTCAGTGAATGTTGGTTTGCGGCAGGGGTGTGTGATATCTCCATGGTTGTTTAATTTGTTTATGGATGGCGTTGTTAGGGAGGTGAATGCAAGAGTTTTGGAGAGAGGGGTAAGAATGCAGTCTCTTGTGAATGAGAGGGCTTCGGAAGTGAGTCAGTTGTTGTTCGCTGATGATACAGCGCTGGTGGCTAATTCGGTTGAGAAACTGCAGAAGCTGGTGACTGAGTTTGGTAAAGTGTGTGAAAGAAGAAAGCTGAGAGTAAATGTGAATAAGAGCAAGGATATTAGGTACAGTAGGGTTGAGGGAGGAGTCAAACTGGAGGAAGTGAAGTGTTTTAGATATCTGATAGTGGATTTGGCAGTGGATGGATCCATGGAAGCGGAAGTTCTGGGAGCGTTAAAAAACGTGTGGAGGGCGAGAACATTATTTCGGAAAGCAAAAATGGGTATGTTTGAAGGAATAGTGGTTCTATCAATGTCATATAGTTGCGAGGCGTGGGCTATAGATAGAGTTGTGTGGAGGAGGGTGGATGTGTTGGAAATGAGATGTTTAAGGACAATATGTGGTGTGAGGTGGTTTGATCGAGTAAATAATGAAAGGGTAAGAGAGATGTGTGGTAGAGAGAGCGGAAGAGGGTGTGTTGAAATGGTTTGGTCACATGGAGAATGAGTGAGGAAAGATTGACAAAGTCGATATATATGTCATAGTTGGAGGGAACTAGGAGAAATGGGAGACCAAACTGGTGGTGGAAAGGTGGAAAGAAAAGGATTTTGAGCGATCCGAGCTTGAACATGCAGGAGGGTGAAAGGCGTGCAAGGAAGAGAGTGAATTGGAACAATGTGGTATACCGGTGTCGGCGTGCTGTCAATGGATTGAACCAGTTCATGTAATGCGTCTGAGGTAAACCATGGAAAGTTTTGTGGGGCTTGGATGTGGAATGGGAGCTGTGGTTTCGGTGCATTATACATGACAGCTGGAGACAGTGTGAACGAATTTGGCCTTTGTTGTCTTTTCCTAGCGGTACTTCGCGTGCATGCAGGGGGAGGTGGTTGTAATTTCATGTGACGACGGGGTGACGACGGGATTGAATAAAGGCAGCAAGTATGAATTATGTACCTGTGTATATATGTATATGTCTGTATGTATATATATGTATACGTTGAAATGTTTAGGTATGAATATGTGCGTGTGCGGATGTGTATGATACATGTGTATGTGGGTGGGTTGTGCCATTCTTTTGTCTGTTTCCTTGCGCTACCTCGCTAACGCGGGAATCAGCGACAAAGTATAATATATATATATATATATATATATATATATATATATATATATATATATATATATATATATATATATATATATATATATATATATTCCTATGAGTCCACGGGGAAAATGAAACACGTAAGTTCGCAAGTGCACTTTCGTGTAATAATCATATCATCAGGGGAGATACAAGAGAGAAATATAAGTCAGTTGATATACATCGAAGAGACGAAGCTAGAACGCCATTTGGTAAACATGTGATTGTCCAAAACTTACAACGAGCTTTCATAAACTTATCATTTTACAAATTTTATCAACAATAAAGATGTCTGATTTGTATAGACCATCACTAATACTAAGATTACAATTCTTCGTGTATTTGATAATAGAAGATTCAATCATATTTCTCTTGGTAATAGAGTTAATAACGGAGATGGCATTACTCCTGTCAATACAATGATCATAGTTTTTAACGCTATTAAACAAGGCATTTGATTCTAGTCCCGTTCTTATACTATATTTATGCTACTTAAGTCTAACAGAAAGATCCCTAGCAGTCTGAGTAACAAAACTTATCACAATTTCCACATGGCACTTTATAAATTCATCCAAGAGAATTTTCCGGTGAATTTCTGTTTAAGATATTCTATATAGTATTATTGTTGCTAAAGGTAACATTTACATTAAAGGATTTAAGCAACATGGGAAGTAAAGTGAAATTATTATTAAAAGGGAGAACTAAAAGATTCTTGGTGTCAATGGGAGGTTTGGGCTCAACTCTAGAAAATGATTTCTTTGATAACTCAAGGGATTTACCAATGAAAGATCTACGGTACTTTAACTTAGATCCAATACAATATATCTCCTCAAACTCATCATTAATAATCCCTGGAGTGCAAATACGTGATGCCTTAAGGAACATAGATTGAAGTGATGATAATTTAACTCTGTCATGTTGAGATGAGTAATAATGGATATATGAGCATACATTGGTGGGTTTACTGTACATGCTAAACTTAAACTTGTTTCAGTGTCTATGGCTCATGCAATTTAAGACAAGGATTTACCTATTACTAAAGCAGATAAGGCTAACACTGTTGTGATTTTAGACAAAAGTAACTATTTACCTGAAATGAATGATGTTCTAAATGATGACACAAGCTTAAAATATCAATGTTAATTTTGATTTCAAACTAGTTAGCTTTGACATTTCCTCACTTATCACTAAAGTTCCAGTTGATGACCTTTTAGAATATCTATTTGATGTCTTGGATGATATTCATTAACCTGTTTCAAAGTCCGTTTTCATTGAAGTGATAAAATTGTGTATAAAAGATTGTGTATTTCAATTCAGTGGAGATTATTATGGTCAAAAATATTGTATGGCAATGGGTAACCCTCTTTCACCTGTACTAAGTAATCTTTATATGGATTTTTTGAAACAAAATTATTAAAGGACATCATACCTTCTAATGCAATATGGTTTAGGTGCGTAGATAATGTTCTTTGTGTTTGACTAAGAAATGAAAATTTACAAATATTACTCCCCTTACTTAACAATTTAGTACCTTCCATCAAATTTACTGTAGAAAATGAAAATAATGGTATGTTACCATTTTTAGATTGCGTGATCCATAGGCAAGGAAACAAGTTTAAGTTTAGCATGTACAGAAAACCCTCCAATGTATGCTCATATATCCATTATTACTCATCTCAACATGACAGAGTTAAATTATCATTTCAATCTATGTTCCTTAGGGCATTACGTATTTGCAGTCTAGAGTTTATTGATGATGAGTTTGAGAAGATATATTCTATTGGATCTAAGTTAAAGTACCGTAGATCTTTCATTGATAAATCCCTTAAGTTATCAAAGAAATCATTTTATAGAGTTGAGCCCAAACCTCCCATTGACAACAAGAATTTTTTAGTTCTCCCTTTTAATAATAATTTCACTTTACTTCCCATGTTGCTTGAATCCTTTAATGTAAATGTTGCCTTTAGCAACAATAATACTATAAAGAATATCTTAATCAGGAATTCACCGGAAAATTCTCTTGGATGCATCTATAAAGTGCCATGTGGAAATTGTGATAAATTTTATGTTGGTCAGACTGGTAAGGATCTTTCTGTTAGACTTAAGTAACATAGATATAGTATAAGAACTGGACAAGAATCAAATGCCTTGTTTAATCACGTTAAAAACTATGATCATTGTATTGACTGGAGTAATGCTACCTCAGTTATTAACTCTAACTCTATTTCCAAGAGAAATATCATTGAATCTTCAATTATTGAATACACAAAGAATTATATCTTAATAGTAGTGATGGTCTATAGAAATTAGATAACTTTATTGTTGATAGAATTTGTAAAATGATACGTTTATGAGCGCTCGTTGTATGTTTTGGACAATTACATGTTTAACAAATGGCTTCTTGGCTTCGTCTCTTCGATGTATGTCAACTGACTTATATTTCTCTTTTGTGTCTCCCCTGATGGTATGATTATTACACGAAAGTGCACTTGGGAACTTATCGTGTTTCATTTTACCCGTGGACTCATAGGAATATCTTGATCAAGAGCAAAATTGTGATCCTTTCCAATATATATATATATATATATATATATATATATATATATATATATATATATATATATATATATATATATATATATATATATATATATATATATATATATATATATATATATATATATATATATATATATATATATATATATATATATATATATATATATATATATATATATATATATATATATATATATATATATATATACATAAGGGGAGGGAGCGGGGGGCTGGAAATCCTCCCCTCTTGTTTTTTTTTTTTTTTTTTGATTTTCCAAAAAAAGGAACAGAGAAGGGGGCCAGGTGAGGATGTTCCCTCAGAGGCCCAGTCCTCTGTTCTTAAGGCTTCCTTGCCGATGTGGGAAATGGCGAATAGTTTGAAATATATATATATATATATATATATATATATATATATATATATATATATATATATATATATATATATATATTATCCCTGGGGATAGGGGAGAAAGAATACTTCTCACGTATTCCCTGCGTGTCGTAGAAGGCGACTAAAAGGGAAGGGAGCGGGGGGCTGGAAATCCTCCCCTCTCGTTTTTAATTTTCCAAAAGAAGGAACAGAGAAGGGGGCTAAGTGAGGATATTCCCTCAAAGGCTCAGTCCTCTGTTCTTAACGCTACCTCGCTAACGCGGGAAATGGCGAATCGTGTAAAAAAAAAAAAAAAAAAAAAAAAAAAAAAAAAAAAAAATATATATATATATATATATATATATATATATATATATATATATATATATATATATATATATATATATATATATATATATATATATATATATATATATATATATATATATATATATATATATTTTATCCCTGGGGATAGGGGAGAAAGAATACTTCCCACGTATTCCCTGCGTGTCGTAGAAGGCGACTAAAAGGGAAGGGAGCGGGGTGCTGGAAATCCTCCCCTCTCGTTTTTTTTTTAATTTTCCAAAAGAAGGAACAGAGAAGGGGGCCAGGTGAGGATATTCCCTCAAAGGCCCAGTCCTCTGTTCTTAACGCTACCTCGCTATCGCGGGAAATGGCGAATAGTATGAAAAAAAAAATATATATCCGCTTCCATGGTTCCATCCCCTGCCAGATCCACTCCCAGATATCTAAAACACTTTACTTCCTCCAGTTTTTCTCCATTCAAACTTACCTCCCAATTGACTTGACCCTCAACCCTACTGTACCTAATAACCTTGCTCTTATTCACATTCACTCTTAACTTTCTTCTTTCACACACTTTACCAAAGTCAGTCACCAGCTTCTGCAGTTTCTCACATGCATCAGCCACCAGCGCTGTATCATCAGCGAACAAAAACTGACTCACTTCCCAAGCTCTCTCATCCACAACACTTCATACTTGCCCCTCTTTCCAAAACTCTTGCATTCACCTCCCTAACAACCCCATCCATAAACAAATTAAACACCCATGGAGACATCACACACCCCTGCCGCAAACCTACATTCACTGAGAACCAATAACTTTCCTCTCTTCCTACACGTACACATGCCTTACATCCTCGATAAAAACTTTTCACTGCTTCTAACAACTTGCCTCCCACACCATATATTCTTAATACCTTCCACAGAGCATCTCTATCAACTCTATCACATGCCTTCTCCAGATCCATAAATGCTACATACAAATCCATTTGCTTTTCTAAGTATTTCTCACATACATTCTTCAAAGCAAACACCTGATCCACACATCCTCTACCACTTCTGAAACCACATTGCTCTTCCCCACTCTGATGCTCTGTACATGCCTTCACCCTCTCAATCAAAACCCTCCCGTATAATTTCCCAGGAATACTCAACAAACTTATACCTCTGTAATTTGAGCACCCACTCTTATCCCCTTTGCCTTTGTACAATGGCACTATGCACGCATTCCGCCAATCCTCAGGCACCTCACCATGAGTCATACATACATTAAATAACCTTACCAGCCAGTCAACAATACAATCACCCCCTTTTTTAATGAATTCCACTGCAATACCATCCAAACCTGCTGCCTTGCCGGCTTTCATCTTCCGTAAAGCTTTTACTACCTCTTCTCTGTTTACCAAATCGTTTTCCCTAACCCTCTCACTTTGCACACCACCTCGACCAAGACACCCTATATCTGCCACTCTATCATCAAACATATTCAACAAACCTTCAAAATACTCACTCCATCTCCTTCTCACATCACCACTACTTGTTATCACCTTTCCATTTGCGCCCTTCACGGAAGTTCCCATTTGCTCCCTTGTCTTACGCACTTTATTTACCTCCTTCCAGAACATCTTTTTATTCTCCCTAAAATTTACTGATAGTCTCTCACCCCAACCCTCATTTGCCCTCTTTTTCACTTCTTGCACCTTGCTCTTGACCTCCTGTCTCTTTCTTTTATACATCTCCCACTCAATTGCATTTTTTCCCTGCAAAAACCGTCCAAATGCCTCTCTATTCTCTTTCAGTAATAATCTTACTTCTTCATCCCACCACTCACTACCTTTCTAATCAACCCACCTCCCACTCTTCTCATGCCACAAGCATCTTTTGCGCAATCCATCACTGATTCCCTAAATACATCTCATTCCTCCCCCACTCCCCTTACTTCCATATATATATATATATATATATATATATATATATATATATATATATATATATATATATATATATATATATATTTCATTTTATTTTTTTTCATTTTGTTTTGTCAATGTCTCCCACGACAGCTAGGTAGCGCAAGGAAACAGACGAAAGACTGGCCCCACCCACCCACTTACACATGTATATACATGCACGTCCACACACGCAAATATACATACCTATACATCTCAACGAATGCATATATATATATATATATATATATATATATATATATATATATATATATATTTTTTTTTT
>NC_092273.1:29869335-29899335 GCF_036320965.1 Panulirus ornatus
TGGATTTGTATGTAGCATTTATGGATCTGGAGAAGGCATATGATAGAGTTGATAGAGATGCTCTGTGGAAGGTATTAAGAATATATGGTGTTGGAGGAAAGTTGTTAGAAGTAGTGAAAAGTTTTATCGAGGATGTAAGGCATGTGTACGTGTAGGAAGAGAGGAAAGTGATTGGTTCTCAGTGAATGTAGGTTTGCGGCAGGGGTGTGTGATGTCTCCATGGTTGTTTAATTTGTTTATGGCTGGGATTGTTAGGGAGGTAAATGCAAGAGTTTTGGAAAGAGGGGCAAGTATGAAGTCTGTTGTGGATGAGAGAGCTTGGGAAGTGAGTCAGTTGTTGTTCGCTGATGATACAGCGCTGGTGGCTGATTCATGTGAGAAACTGCAGAAGCTGGTGACTGAGTTTGGTAAAGTGTGTGGAAGAAGAAAGTTAAGAGTAAATTTGAATAAGAGCAAGGTTATTAGATACAGTAGGGTTGAGGGTCAAGTCAATTGGGAGGTGAGTTTGAATGGAGAAAAACTGGAGGAAGTGAAGTGTTTTAGATATCTGGGAGTGGATCTGGCAGCGGATGGAACCATGGAAGCGGAAGTGGATCATAGGGTGGGGAGGGGGCGAAAATTCTGGGCGCCTTGAAGAATGTGTGGAAGTCGAGAACATTATCTCGGAAAGCAAAAATGGGTATGTTTGAAGGAATAGTGGTTCCAACAATGTTGTATGGTTGCGAGGCGTGGGCTATGGGTAGAGTTGTGCACAGGAGGATGGATGTGCTGGAAATGAGATGTTTGAGGACAATGTGTGGTGTGAGGTGGTTTGATCGAGTGAGTAACGTAAGGGTAAGAGAGATGTGTGGAAATAAAAAGAGCGTGGTTGAGAGAGCAGAAGAGGGTGTTTTGAAATATTTCGGGCACATGGAGAGAATGAGTGAGGAAAGATTGACCAAGAGAATATATGTGTCGGAGGTGGAGGGAACGAGGAGAAGAGGGAGACCAGATTGGAGGTGGAAGGATGGAGTGAAAAAGATTTTGTGTGATCGGGGCCTGAACATGCAGGAGGGTGAAAGGAGGGAAAGGAATAGAGTGAATTGGAGCGATGTGATATACTGGGGTTGACGTGCTGTCAGTGGATTGAATCAAGGCATGTGAAGCGTCTGGGATAAACCATGGAAAGCTGTGTAGGTATGTATATTCGCGTGTGTGGCCGTATGTATATACATGTGTATGGGGGTGGGTTGGGCCATTTCTTTCGTCTGTTTCCTTGCGCTACCTCGCAAACGCGGGAGACAGCGACAAAGCAAAAAAAAAAAAAAAATATAAAGATACATGAAAGATAATAAACTCTTCAGTCGGCAGTGACACGGTTAACGGTAAGGGTGTGGATCCGACTGTGAAGCGGTACAACACCATGGCCGCTCTGTCGGCAGTGTCATGTTTACATCCTTGTGTTGCTCTTACAGGGAACCAGATTGTTTTTGTCCTTTTTCCTCTTTCTGTTCCCCCTTTTTATCTTCTTCTTCCTTCTCCTTCTCTTCTATTTTTTTTTCTTCTTCTTCTTCTTCTTCTTCTTCTTTTTCTTCTTCTTCTTCTTCTTCTTCTTCTTCTTCTTCTTCTTCTTCTTCTTCTTCTTCTTCTTCTTCTTCTTCTTCTTCTTCTTCTTCTTCTTCTTCTTCTTTTTACTCTTCTTCTTCTTTTTCTTCTTCTTCCTCTTCCTTTTCCATATCCGAGTCACCAGCATCCTAACCCAGCGCCGTGAGTGTAGTGAGGATGTCATGTCGTCACGGCGAATGTGTAGTGAAGTTGCTTTTTGACCTGACACTTATGGATCAGGTCGCCGGCCCGTGATGCGTGTCGTGGAGAAGACAGTGTGGTGGTGATGGCTTTATCCCTGACCCGTCATGTCCAGGTCGATGGTTGGCCGTGAGAGAACTCTCTCTCTCTCTCTCTCTCTCTCTCTCTCTCTCTCTCTCTCTCTCTCTCTCTCTCTCTCTCTCTCTCTCTCTCTCTCTCTCTCTCTCTCCCTCCTTCCTTCCTTCCTCCCTCCACCATCTTTAGCCTTGTCATGACCCGACTTCGGCGTCGAGAACCATGACGCGTCTATCTCAACGCTAATCGAATATCCCATTCCTAGCACACGAGACTCATCAACGCCACTGGAATGTCCCATTCCTAGCACACGAGACTCATCAACGCCACTGGAATGTCTCATTCCTAGCACACGAGACTCATCAACGCCACTGGAATGTCTCATTCCTAGCACACGAGACTCATCAACGCCACTGGAATGTCCCATTCCTAGCACACGAGACTCATCAACGCCACTGGAATGTCTCATTCCTAGCACACGAGACTCATCAACGCTACTGGAATGTCCCATTCCTAGCACACGAGACTCATCAACGCCACTGGAATGTCTCATTCCTAGCACACGAGACTCATCAACGCCACTGGAATGTCCCATTCCTAGCACACGAGACTCATCAACGCCACTGGAATGTCTCATTCCTAGCACAAGAGACTCATCAACGCTAATGGAATGTCTCATTCCTAGCACACGAGGCTCATCAACGCTACTGGAATGTCCCATTCCTAGCACACGAAACTCAGCAGTCCCTCCCTCCCTCAACACTACGCCAGACCCACCCTATGACCATCAACCTGTTGGCTGAGGATCCTGGACGTGTGTCGCTATTGTCGTCAACGTATTTCTTCATGACGTTCTGAGGTCATGACTTCCTCCTGAAGTTTTGCATAGCACTCCAACATCTTGGGCTGTGGGCAGCTTCTGGCTGAAGTGCGTCTGGCTGGGAATGCAGCGATTTGCTGAAGTAACGCATCTACGCAGCTACGCCTCAGCAGGGAGGTTAGTCACGGTGACAAAAGAGGATGCGTCCCTGTTCATTGTACGATGCCTTCAACCAGCATACGGCAGCGGCCCAGGTGGCGCCTTACTGATGCCCGTACCCCGCGGCTGGGCGTACGACCTCAATGCTTTTGAAATCATTCGTCGATGGCAAATTTTGGTAGAACTCCAAATTATATATATATATATATATATATGTATATATATATATATATATATATATATATATATATATATATATATATATATATATATATATATATATATATATATATATATATATATAAACCTCCAACAGCCAGGATCGAACCTGGGACCCCTGCGTAGCAAGTGGGAGCTTTACTGCAGGGCTATGATCACCCCTATAGGCTCACACAAGGGTGATCATAGCCTAGCAGTAGTGCTCCCGCCTGCTGCGCACGGCTCCCGGGTTCGAGCCTGGCTGTTGGAGGTTTGTATGTTATAAGAAGTGCGCGTTCATATACACTATTTACGTATATATATATATATATATATATATATATATATATATATATATATATATATATATATATTAATATATATATTCTTTCTTTCAAACTATTCGCCATTTCCCGCGTTAGCGAGGTAGCGTTGAGAACAGAGGACTGGACCTTTAAGGGAATATCCTCACCTGGCCCCCTTCTCTGTTCCTTCTTTTGGAAAATTAAAAAAAAATGAGAGGGGAGGATTTCCAGCCCCCCGCTCCCTCCCCTTTTAGTCGCCTTCTACGACACGCAGGGAATACGTGGGAAGTATTCTTTCTCTCCTATCCCCAGGGATATATATATATATATGGGGGAGGAATGGGATGTATTTAGGGAATCAGTGATGGATTGCGCAAAAGATGCTTGTGGCATGAGAAGAGTGGGAGGTGGGTTGATTAGAAAGGGTAGTGAGTGGTGGGATGAAGAAGTAAGAGTATTAGTGAAAGAGAAGAGAGAGGCATTTGGACGATTTTTGCAGGGAAAAAATGCAATTGAGTGGGAGATGTATAAAAGAAAGAGACAGGAGGTCAAGAGAAAGGTGCAAGAGGTGAAAAAAAGGGCAAATAAGAGTTGGGGTGAGAGAGTATCATTAAATTTTAGAGAGAATAAAAAGATGTTCTAGAAGGAGGTAAATAAAGTGCGTAAGACAAGGGAGCAAATGGGAACTTCAGTGAAGGGCGCAAATGGGGAGGTGATAACAAGTAGTGGTGATGTGAGAAGGAGATGGAGTGAGTATTTTGAAGGTTTGTTGAATGTGTTTGATGATAGAGTGGCAGATATAGGGTGTTTTGGTCGAGGTGGTGTGCAAAGTGAGAGGGTTAGGGAAAATGATTTGGTAAACAGAGAAGAGGTAGTGAAAGCTTTGCGGAAGATGAAAGCCGGCAAGGCAGCAGGTTTGGATGGTATTGCAGTGGAATTTATTAAAAAAGGGGGTGACTGTATTGTTGACTGGTTGGTAAGGTTATTTAATGTATGTATGACTCATGGTGAGGTGCCTGAGGATTGGCGGAATGCGTGCATAGTGCCATTGTACAAAGGCAAAGGGGATAAGAGTGAGTGCTCAAATTACAGAGGTATAAGTTTGTTGAGTATTCCTGGTGAATTATATGGGAGGGTATTGATTGAGAGGGTGAAGGCATGTACAGAGCATCAGATCGGGGAAGAGCAGTGTGGTTTCAGAAGTGGTAGAGGATGTGTGGATCAGGTGTTTGCTTTGAAGAATGTATGTGAGAAATACTTAGAAAAGCAAATGGATTTGTATCTAGCATTTATGGATCTGGAGAAGGTATATGATAGAGTTGATAGAGATGCTCTGTGGAAGGTATTAAGAATATATGGTGTGGGAGGAAAGTTGTTAGAAGCAGTGAAAAGTTTTTATCGAGGATGTAAGGCATGTGTACGTGTAGGAAGAGAGGAAAGTGATTGGTTCTCAGTGAATGTAGGTTTGCGGCAGGGGTGTGTGATGTCTCCATGGTTGTTTAATTTGTTTATGGATGGGGTTGTTAGGGAGGTAAATGCAAGAGTTTTGGAAAGAGGGGCAAGTATGAAGTGTGTTGTGGATGAGAGAGCTTGGGAAGTGAGTCAGTTGTTGTTCGCTGATGATATAGCGCTGGTGGCTGATTCATGTGAGAAACTGCAGAAGCTGGTGACTGAGTTTGGTAAAGTGTGTGGAAGAAGAAAGTTAAGAGTAAATGTGAATAAGAGCAAGGTTATTAGGTACAGTAGGGTTGAGGGTCAAGTCAATTGGGAGGTGAGTTTGAATGGAGAAAAACTGGAGGAAGTGAAGTGTTTTAGATATCTGGGAGTGGATCTGGCAGCGGATGGAACCATGGAAGCGGAAGTGGATCATAGGGTGGGGGAGGGGGCGAAAATTCTGGGGGCCTTGAAGAATGTGTGGAAGTCGAGAACATTATCTCGGAAAGCAAAAATGGGTATGTTTGAAGGAATAGTGGTTCCAACAATGTTGTATGGTTGCGAGGCGTGGGCTATGGACAGAGTTGTGCGCAGGAGGATGGATGTGCTGGAAATGAGATGTTTGAGGACAATGTGTGGTGTGAGGTGGTTTGATCGAGTGAGTAACGTAAGGGTAAGAGAGATGTGTGGAAATAAAAAGAGCGTGGTTGAGAGAGCAGAAGAGGGTGTTTTGAAGTGGTTTGGGCACATGGAGAGAATGAGTGAGGAAAGATTGACCAAGAGGATATATGTGTCGGAGGTGGAGGGAACGAGGAGAAGAGGGAGACCAAATTGGAGGTGGAAAGATGGAGTGAAAAAGATTTTGTGTGATCGGGGCCTGAACATGCAGGAGGGTTTAAGGAGGGCAAGGAATAGAGTGAATTGGAGCGATGTGGTATACCGGGGTTGACGTGCTGTCAGTGGATTGAATCAAGGCATGTGAAGCGTCTGGGGTAAACCATGAAAGCTGTGTAGGTATGTATATTTGCGTGTGTGGACGTGTGTATATACATGTGTATGGGGGTTGGTTGGGCCATTTCTTTCGTCTGTTTCCTTGCGCTACCTCGCAAACGCGGGAGACAGCGACAAAGTATAATAAAAAAAAAAAAAAGATATATATATATATATATATATATATATATATATATATATATATATATATATACATATATATATATATATTATATGTATATATATATATATTTTTTTTTCTTTTTTTTTCATACGATTCGCCATTTCCCGCATTTGCGAGGTAGCGTTAAGAACAGAGGACTGGGCCTTAGAGGGAAAACCCTCACCTGGCCCCCTTCTCTGTTCCTTCTTTTGGAAAAAAAAAAAAAAAAAAAAAAAAAAATATATATATATATATATATATATATATATATATATATATATATATATATATATATAATTCATTTATTATACTTAGTCGCTGTCTCCCGCGTTAGCGAGGTGGCGCAAGGAAATAGACGAGGAATGGCCCAACCCACCCACTTACACATGTATACACTTAACGCCCATACTAGCATATATACATACATATAATATATACATACATATACATTTGAACGTATACATAACATATACATACATACACATACACAGACATATTCATATATACACATGTACATATTCATACTTGTTGCCTTCGTCCGTTCCCGTGTGAAGTCACATGTGTGGGAACTGACCTATCCTTCAGTCACAAGTGTGGAAACAGATCTGAAATATTCAAAATATCCGAAGTTTAAAGAAAAGTATAATGATACATTCTGTTATATTTCGTGAAAGTATCACTTTCATTCGATAGATCGACTCTACAGTGAAAAGAACGAACGATAAATAAAATACATTGATCTGATAACATTTACTGATAACATTTCCCATCCCCTGACGTTGGACGAAACAACTTGTATCAAAGAGAAAAATGTAGTTATTTCCTCTGTTATCAAGGGAATGGAATCCTATATATAGATGACCCGTTTGCGGGCCCACAGCCAGCAGTGAGGGAGGCAGGGTTCGAACACACGAGTTCCGTGTCACTCTTGCGTGGCTCCACACTCCAAGTGGGACCCCAAATGCAAGTTTTTGGTCCCCACCATTTAAGTACCATGTTACTCACGTGTACGAATATGGTGTGGTTGTGTCATTCGTGTTACTCACGTCTACGAATATGATATGGCTGGGCCAGTGCTGGGCCATTCGTGATGTTCACGTGTACGAATATTGTGTAGCTGGGCCAATGCTGGGCCATTCGTGTTAGTTACGTCTACGAATATAGTATGGCTGGGCCATTCGTACGCCATTCGTGATACTCACGTGTAGGAATATGGTGTGGCAGGGCCAGTCGTGGGCCATTCGTGTTACTTGCTTTGCAACGCTTCGAGCAGCCGGTGTAAGAAGGGTATACGACCCAGAGAGCCAAGAAAGCTCATCTGCATCTGATGAAGCGGAGAACTCTCACCCTTAAGGGCTATTGCTGTGCAGCATTATCATGACCACTTCGGGACGTGGTTCGTCGTCTGCATTTCCGTGTAACTTTTCGTTTCACGAACGAATTGCTTTCGTGGGATGCGTGACTTTCGTGACCATTTTCGTAACGTTTCATTTCAGGGTAATACGAATTTCCTCGTCGTCTGATCCCTGTTCGTGTCGTGTCGTGCGTGATAATGCCGCTAGAAAGATGAGAGAAATCATTCACAATGCGGAGGAATGAAGACCTTCAAATATGAAAGAAGAGAATGAAGGTGATGAATGAAGGATTTAACTGGTAAACCAAAAAAACGTATGGTTGAGTAATGTTCCCATCATGTTCCTGAATGAAAAAAGTGTAGAATTTAATGAAGTTATGAATGAAAAACATATGAATGAAGTAAGCGGCCGATTGAAAACGCCAAGATAGAAACTACCACACAACACGAGGAACACGAATGGTGGTGAGTGTGGCAGACAGCGGACGGACCAGAATGAGGTATGAGAATATGAGAATGAGAACTCGAGAGAGAGGAATGTAGTGTGGTAGGTGGAGTGTACCACCATAAACCTTTTGTTTGTGGTGATCATGGAAGCCCTCAGACACGTGGAGAGGGGTGTGGTAGGTGGAGTGTACCACCACAAACACTTGACGATAGATTTTTCTAAGGAGGGACAGATCATGACCATCCTGGACTTTAATTAGCCATCAAGTATGTTCTTAAACTGTATTTATAGTGTTGCTTTCAACTACTCTAATTATGAATATTTGAACAGTTCCATTTGAGACATTGTACTTCGTCTTATTAGAAGGAAAATGTTTGCGTGAGGTCAGGCAAATCGTGTCTTTAGCAGCCGCTGAGGTCAATATTATTAAAGCCTTTTGTAAATCTGAATACCTGTTTTGGATCGCCTCTTACCTTTTTCTTTTCTGAGCTACGTAAGTGTATATAGTTTCCACGGCTGCTTATAACATAGGCTTTCCATTTTGGGAATGATCTTGAGTGCTCGCCTCTGTATTTCCTCTACTCTCGCATCGTCTTCATCAAGCAGAGTGGACAAGAGTATCTAAGGTGGGCCCTGACGCCAGGACACTGCAAAAAGAGGATTGTTCCTGTTGACATGAATGCACGTACTGTGCTAATGATAGACATGAATGCACGTACTGTGCTAATGATAGACATGAATGCACGTACTGTGCTAATGATAGACATGAATGCACGTACTGTGCTAATGATAGACATGAATGCACGTACTGTGCTAATGATAGACATGAATGCACGTACTCTGCTAATGATAGACATGAATGCACGTACTGTGCTAATGATAGACATGAATGCACGTACTGTGCTAATGATAGACATGAATGCACGTACTGTGCTAATGATAGACATGAATGCACGTACTCTGCTAATGATAGACATGAATGCACGTACTCTGCTAATGATAGACATGAATGCACGTACTCTGCTAATGATAGACATGAATGCACGTACTGTGCTAATGGTAGACATGAATGCACGTACTGTGCTAATGATAGACATGATGATGATAGCAGAATTTTATTCGCCTCTCTCTCTCTCTCTCTCTCTCTCTCTCTCTCTCTCTCTCTCTCTCTCTCTCTCTCTCTCTCTCTCTCTCTCTCTCTCTCTCTCTCTCTTTACTGTATACGAAGTGTGTTCTTGGCTTCGATCAAGTCTACTTCTTTGCTTATCGTGGGGTTCGAACCCTAGTGTTGGACATTATGTATGTCCTGTAGAAGTACATGTTCAGCAAGGTCTTCAGGTATGATTAATTTCTCAGGTAAAATCGTTCCTATTTAGTGTAATTCTCAGATATGTGTGTTAATATTTACTTTCCAGTTGGTTCCTTTTCCATGGCTCCGTCCCGTGCCTCCCACTCACACACACGCCCGTTCTCCCATCATTTAACCAGTATCAGGCAAGATATCTGACCTGCGAAGTAAATGACAACAGGACATGCTATGCCTTCATGAACACACACACACACACACACACACACACACACAACTGTGGTGGAGCGATTAGCGTTCCTGACCGCGACACATTCACGGCTCGCCCAGGAGCGCATGGGTTCGAATCCTGGTTGCGGCAGTCGGCCCACAGTCAACCCAGCTGTTCATCCACACCTAAGGGGTTGGCCGATAAAATGGCTACCTGGCTCCGGCTAGGGGATAAATTTGGGATGGCATTGATCAGGGCCTTAGCTGCCCATGCCGTCTCAGTTAACATAAAGGAAAAGAACGAAGAAATGCGCAAGGACGCGACCTGCGCATAGGGTATGCGCACTGCCCAGGAAAGCCATGTTTTTTTTCTCGCAAGATAATCAGTTGATTACTGGGGTCAGCAGTCGTGTTAGATACTGGAAAATTCATGTTGTTGTTATTGTTGTTATTGTTGATTTTATCCAGTGTGGCATCTTTCTGTTCGCAGACTTTGCTGGTGGCTTTTGAGCGACCATAACCCGGGGGGGGTTTGTAAGATGTAGTGGTGATGGCTGTTGTTCGTGGAATAGCCTTGTTCGTGAGGCCAGCCATGCTATGCTACGCTTTCGTGTTGTCTAAAAGGACATTGCATGAATATTTAACCGATTTTCAAGTTTTTTTTTTCTTGAGAAATGTTTATACACTTTGTCGGTTTCTGGCAACTATATATAGAAATCAGGTGCCGCTATAGATTTTGTGGCCGCTCGTGTGGTATTTCTCGTCTCTATCATCAATTTGTATACTAAGATTTGGGTGAGAAGTCCTGCTATATTGGGCCATATACAGGATGTCCCCCTAAAAAATTGTACTCACTTCTTGACACTCTATAAGTCACTGAATATTTTGGGTCAATTGAATCTGAAAAAGGAAAAAAAAATATTCAGTGAGTTATAGTGTCTCAAAATGTGAGTACATATTGTGTGTGTGTGTTGTGGGGGGGGGGGGGGGGGCCTCCTCGTACATCCACAAGTCAGTAATTTATTAAGAGCCGTCTGAGGTGATGGTGTCCCAAGCAGGCTGGTCGTCATCTGCATTACACCAGCCTCGTAAATATGACGCGACAAAATTACAGGAAATACATCCAAGGGCGACACACTTATAAATGTGTAATGACAGTAAATGCCATCACGACCCAGTAACGTGAAGGATTGTCGTCCTTACTGAAGATGCAGCGGGCGGGATGCAGACGTGCACTGACTTCCAAGTGTCAAGTACTTGGCTTGTAGTTGGGTTGGATGTCTAACTCGGCGCCCCGCGCGCCTCACTTGCATATTGGCAGGTGTCACTCACTGCGCTTGGCGCCTGGAGGACAAATGACCAGCTAGTTGATCACTCAGTCCACATCTGGAAGGACACACGGGTGAGATGGTGGGTCTGTGTTGGTCTCTGCACACAAGGACCATGTCTCCTGGTTTCCCGTACATCTGGTATTGATGTACTCCAACCTCATGGAACTTCGAGGTTACCAGCTACATAGCTTAGCTAGAGATCGCGAGAATCCTCGTGTAATTTCCGTGGTTGTGAACATGTATGTGACCAGTGCATGGCTCTGTTTTGATGACGATTTCCCCTTGGCAGATGTGGTATAGATGACACAGAGTATCTGAGACATCCGCCATTTTTGGGAGTATCCATGACACAGTATCTGAGATATCCGCTATTTTTGTAATGGGTGTAGTTGAAGTATGACACGAAACCTGGCTTTATGATCTCTATTTATCTCCACTTAGTCCTGGTGGGTCCGTACACCAGAGGGACCATTCATACAGCGAGAGCTTGTATGATCTGAATGTTTACCTTCTGAAGGAGGTTTAGTTTTTAACCCTAGTAAACTCATTATTACAACATGGAACATGATAGCCTTCATCACCCTTTTCTAAAGCCCAAAACAACCAACAGATGAAACAGTATCCAAAGGCTTTTGCTGTGATCCTTAACGAGTGTGAAGTTGATATAGTTTCCCCTTAAAGTTAAGTTTAATCACTGCCCTTAAAGGTTATAATCTGGTCAGTTTGACCACTGCTCATAATTAATCATAATATGTTGAACTCATACACTTATACGTATAGTGAACGAGAAGATGGTGCGGAATACTTCGCTATGGTTAAGGGAGCCTTGAGGTCTTTGTTGAATACATCAGTGTTTGTGACCTGATGCGACACTAAGACATGTGGATCAGAGGTGTGTGTGTGTGTGTGTGTGTGTGTGTGTGTGTGTGTGTGGGTGGGTGTGAGTGTGTGTGTGTGTGTGTGTGTGTGTGTGTGTGTGTGGGTGTGTGTGTGGGTGTGTGTGTGTGTGTGTGTGTGTGTGTGTGTGTGTGTGTGGCAGAGCTCACGGTACCACACTACGGGAGGGAGAGTAGATCTATCCTCACTGTACACGACTGGCCTGTGTACGTCCCCTGCAGCTGCTCTGACCACAGAGCGGCGCCTGTGTGAGCACGACTCCCGCACTGCACGTAAGGAGAGGTGAGACTCGACCAGCAGGAGATTCTGTACGTCTTGCGCCCCGGTATTTCGTTGACCTTCGACGTCGAACACTGGAAAATGGAGTCAGGCACTTCTGTAGAGGCAGGAAGAAGGTACTGCTGGAGACCCTCCAACACCAGTTATGTCCAGCAACACATCCACGAGCGAGGCGTGAGTGGCAGGGGTGTAGGAGATAGGTCGTAGGCGCATTAAGGCCCGACAGACAGATTGGAGACGAAGAGGACCTGATGATGCTTGTACAGTGCTGAGATTATTCTACCCTCCCTCCCTATATGGGTCTTCCAACTCCCGATTCCTCGATACCAGGGTAAGAGTTGCCTCCGCCCAAGCTGGGTAGTGAGAGCACGGCTCCGGGAACACCGTACAGTGGACAGATCCTGGACTGGCTGAGGAAAGTCTTAGAGGGGCGGGGGGGTCATCGTGTGTTGGCCAGGGAGGGTTGTGGCTGGAACGCTGAACCTACCCAGTTGCTGAGGACAAGATTCGTGAGGCGTGGTCGTCCAGCCAACGACCATTAGGCATCTGCATACACCTGGTCGAGTCGGGCTTCGCTGAAGCATATGACTGAAGCTCGTAAAAAAAATTTTCTCTAGATTTTGAGCCTTCTCCCCTGACCATCCTGATGTTTCCTTTCGCACTTCCTTATAAAATATCTGTATCAGTATACTCCTTACTAAACTGAGCTGCTTCTTAGTCTTTTGTTTCTTGTTGATTCATTCGAGCCAGTGTTGTGCTGTTTTCGCCTTCTGCTGAGTCTGTGTCATTTTAAGATCTCGGGTCGTGAGGACATAAGGAAAAACATGGCTAGTATAAGGTACACATGACTAGTTACACATGGCTAGTGTAAAGGTACACATGGTTAGTGTAAAGATTCACATGGTTAGTGAAAAGGTACACATGACTAATGTAATGGTACACATAGCTAGTGTAAAGGTACACATGGCTAGTGTAATAGTACACATAGCTAGTGTAAAGGTACACATGGATAGTGTAAAGGTACACATGGCAGATTGTTATTAATGTCATAATGTTACTGTACGATAACTTGGGCCTTGTCAGGCTAAATTCCTCCATGGCTGGCAGCAGGAGCAGGTGTGGCCGGCCATACTCGTCACGTCTGTCATCATTGCTCATTTCCTGAGTATATATAGGTGAGCTTGTGAGTGTGTGTGTGTGAGTATGATTACACATTCCCCGGTGAAGTAGCACTAATACTGCATACCACATATGCTTTCAGGACGACACAAATGATTATCACAATATTAAACTTATTTTTGTTTTCGTCGGCGTGAGACGACGCGGGTGACTGGCTGCGTGAGGCAGAGCCATCTCGTGGATGTGGGATTTTTACGTTAGTTGAGACGGTACGGCCAGCTGGGGCCCTAATCATGGTCATTCCATTGACGATATATATATATATATATATATATATATATATATATATATATATATATATATATATATATATATTTTTTTTTTTTTTTTTTTTATACTTTGTCGCTGTCTCCCGCGTTTGCGAGGTAGCGCAAGGAAACAGACGAAAGAAATGGCCCAACCCCCCCCCCCATACACATGTACATACGTCCACACACGCAAATATACATACCTACACAGCTTTCCATGGTTTACCCCAGACGCTTCACATGCCTTGATTCCATCCACTGACAGCACGTCAACCCCTGTATACCACATCGCTCCAATTCACTCTATTCCTTGCCCTCCTTTCACCCTCCTGCATGTTCAGGCCCCGATCACACAAAATCTTTTTCACTCCATCTTTCCACCTCCAATTTGGTCTCCCTCTTCTCCTCGTTCCCTCCACCTCCGACACATATATCCTCTTGGTCAATCTTTCCTCACTCATTCTCTCCATGTGCCCAAACCATTTCAAAACACCCTCTTCTGCTCTCTCAACCACGCTCTTTTTATTTCCACACATCTCTCTTACCCTTACGTTATTTACTCGATCAAACCACCTCACACCACACATTGTCCTTAAACATCTCATTTCCAGCACATCCATCCTCCTGCGCACATCTCTATCCATAGCCCACGCCTCGCAACCATACAACATTGTTGGAACCACTATTCCTTCAAACATACCCATTTTTGCTTTCCGAGATAATGTTCTCGACTTCCACACATTTTTCAAGGCTCCCAAAATTTTCGCCCCCTCCCCCACCCTATGATCCACTTCCGCTTCCATGGTTCCATCCGCTGACAGATCCACTCCCAGATATCTAAAACACTTCACTTCCTCCAGTTTTTCTCCATTCAAACTCACCTCCCAATTGACTTGACCCTCACCCCTACTGTACCTAATAACCTTGCTCTTATTCACATTTACTCTTAACTTTCTTCTTCCACACACTTTACCAAACTCAGTCACCAGCTTCTGCAGTTTCTCACATGAATCAGCCACCAGCGCTGTATCATCAGCGAACAACAACTGACTCACTTCCCAAGCTCTCTCATCCCCAACACACTTCATACTTGCCCCTCTTTCCAGGACTCTTGCATTTACCTCCCTAACAACCCCATCCATAAACAAATTAAACAACCATGGAGACATCACACACCCCTGCCGCAAACCGACATTCACTGAGAACCAATCACTTTCCTCTCTTCCTACACGTACACATGCCTTACATCCTCGATAAAAACTTTTCACTGCTTCTAACAACTTGCCTCCCACACCATATATTCTTAGTTCCTTCCACAGAGCATCTCTATCAACTCTATCATATGCCTTCTCCAGATCCATAAATGCTACATACAAATCCATTTGCTTTTCTAAGTATTTCTCACATACATTCTTCAAAGCAAACACCTGATCCACACATCCTCTACCACTTCTGAAACCGCATTGCTCTTCCCCAATCTGATGCTCTGTACATGCCTTCACCCTCTCAATCAATACCCTCCCATATAATTTACCAGGAATACTCAACAAACTTATACCTCTGTAATTTGAGCACTCACTCTTATCCCCTTTGCCTTTGTACAATGGCACTATGCATGAAATATATATATATATATTTTTTTTTTTTTCATTTTATTTATTTATTTTGCTTTGTCGCTGTCTCCCGCATTTGCGAGTTAGCGCAAGGAAACAGAAGAAAGAAATGGTCCAACCCACCCCCATACACATGTATATACACACACGTCCACACACGCAAATATACATACCTATACATACATACATATATATATATATATATATATATATATATATATATATATATATATATATATATATATATATATATATATATATATATATATATATATATATATATATATATATATATATATGGCAGCGGATGGAACCATGGGAGCGGAAGTAAATCATAGGGTGGGGTAGGGGGCGAAAATCCTGGGAGCCTTGAAGAATGTGTGGAAGTCGAGAACATTATCTCCGAAAGCAAAAATGGCTGTTTGAAGGAATAGTGGTTCCAACAATGTTGTATGGTTGTGAAGCGTGGGCTATGGATATAGCTGTGCGCAGGAGGGTGGATGTGCTGGAAATGAGATGTTTGAGGACAATATGTGGTGTGAGGTGATTTGATCGAGTAAGTAATGAAAGGGTAAGAGAGATGTATTGAAATAAAATCAGCGTGGTTGAGAGAGCAGAAGAGAGTGTTTTGAAATGGTTTGGGCACATGTAGAGAATGAGTGAGGAAAGATTGACCAAGAGGATATATGTGTCGGAGGTGGAGGGAACGAGGAGAAGTGGGAGACCAAATTGGAGGTGGAAAGATGGAGTGAAAAAGATTTGAGTGATCGGGGCCTGAACATGCAGGAGGGTGAAAGGCGGGCAAGGAATAGAGTGAATTGGATCGATGTGATATACCGGGGTCGACGTGCTGTCAATGGATTGAATCAGGGCATGTGAAGCGTCTGGGGTAAACCATGGAAAGTTGTGTGGGGCCTGGATGGGGAAAGGGAGCTGTGGTTTCGGGCATTATTGCATGACAGCTAGAGACTGAGTGTTAGAGAATGGGGCCTTTGTTGTTTTTTCCTGGCGCTGCCTCGCGCACGTGAGGGTGGAGGGGGATGTTATTCCGTGTGTGGCGGGGTGGCGACGGGGGTGAGTTAGGGCAGACAGTGTGAATTGTGTGCATGTGTGTATATGTGTGTGTCTGTGTGTGTAAATATGTGTGTACGTTGGGATGTGTGGGTGTGTATGTTTGCGTGTGTGGACGTGTGTGTGTGTGCATGTGTGTGGGGGTGGGTTGGGCCATTTCTTTCGTTTGTTTCCTTGCGCTACCTCGCAAACGTGGGAGACAGCGACGAGGTATAAAAAAAAAAAAAAATATATATATATATATATATATATATATATATATATATATATATATATATATATATATATATATATATATATAAATATATATATGTATATATATATATATATATATATATATATATATATATATATATATATATATATATATATATATATATATATATATATTTTATATTTATCTATTATACTTTGTCGCTGTCTCCCGCGTTTGCGAGGTAGCGCAAGGAAACAGACGAAAGAAATGGCCCAACCCCCCCCATACACATGTATATACATACGTCCACACACGCAAATATACATACCTACACAGCTTTCCATGGTTTACCCCAGACGCTTCACATGCCTTGATTCAATCCACTGACAGCACGTCAACCCCGGTATACCACATCGCTCCAATTCACTCTATTCCTTGCCCTCCTTTCACCCTGCTGCATGTTCAGGCCCCGATCACACAAAATCTTTTTCACTCCATCTTTCCACCTAAAATTTGGTCTCCCTCTTCTCCTTGTTCCCTCCACCTCCGACACATATATCCTCTTGGTCAATCTTTCCTCACTCATCCTCTCCATGTGCCCAAACCACTTCAAAACACCCTCTTCTGCTCTCTCAACCACGTTCTTTTTATTTCCACACATCTCTCTTACCCTTACGTTACTCACTCAATCAAACCACCTCACACCACACATTGTCCTCAAACATCTCATTTCCAGCACATCCATCCTCCTGCGCACAACTCTATCCATAGCCCACGCCTCGCAACCATACAACATTATTGGAACCACTATTCCTTCAAACATACCCATTTTTGCATTCCGAGATAATGTTCTCGACTTCCACACATTCTTCAAGGCCCCCAGAATTTTCGCCCCCTCCCCCACACCATGATCCACTTCCGCTTCCATGGTTCCATCCGCTGCCAGATCCACTCCCAGATATCTAAAACACTTCACTTCCTCCAGTTTTTCTCCATTCAAACTCACCTCCCAATTGACTTGACCCTCAACCCTATATATATATATATATATATATATATATATATATATATATATATATATATATATATATATACGGGTGTTTATTGGTGCATATGCACCTGGGCATGAGAAGAAAGATCATGAGAGGCAAGTGTTTTGGGAGCAGCTGAATGAGTGTGTTAGTGGTTTTGATGCACGAGACCGGGTTATGGTGATGGATGATTTGAATGCAAAGTTGAGTATTGTGGCAGTTGAGGGAATAATTGGTATACATTGGGTGTTCAGTGTTGTAAATGGAAATGGCGAAGAGCTTGTAGATTTATGTGCTGAAAAAGGACTGGTGATTGGGAATACCTGGTTTAAAAAGCGAAATGTACATAAGTATACGTATGTAAGTAGGAGAGATGGCCAGAGAGCGTTACTGGATTACGTGTTAATTGACAGGCGTGCGAAAGAGAGACTTTTCGATGTTAATGTGCTGAGAGGTGCAACTGGAGGGATGTCTGATCATTATCTTGTGGAGGCTAAGGTGAAGATTTGTATGGGTTTTCAGAAAAGAAGAGTGAATGTTGGGATGAAGAGGGTGGTGAGAGTAAGTGAGCTTGGGAAGGAGACTTGTGTGATGAAGTACCAGGAGAGGCTGAGTACAGAATGGAAAAAGGTGAGAACAATGGAAGTAAGGGGAGTGGGGGAGGAATGGGATGTATTTAGGGAATCAGTGATGGATTGCGCAAAAGATGCTTGTGGCATGAGAAGAGTGGGAGGTGGGTTGATTAGAAAGGGTAGTGAGTGGTGGGATGAAGAAGTAAGATTATTAGTGAAAGAGAAGAGAGAGGTATTTGGACGATTTTTGCAGGGAAAAAATGCAATTGAGTGGGAGATGTATAAAAGAAAGAGACAGGAGGTCAAGAGAAAGGTGCAAGAGGTGAATAACAGGGCAAATGAGAGTTGGGGTGGGAGAGTATCATTAAATTTTAGGGAGAATAAAAAGATGTTCTGGAAGGAGGTAAATAAAGTGCGTAAGACAAGGGAGCAAATGGGAACTTCAGTGAAGGGCGCAAATGGGGAGGTGATAAAAAGTAGTGGTGATGTGAGGAGATGGAGTGAGTATTTTGAAGGTTTGTTGAATGTGTTTGATGATAGAGTGGCAGATATAGGGTGTTTTGGTCGAGGTGGTGTGCAAAGTGAGAGGGTTAGGGAAAATCATTTGGTAAACAGAGAAGAGGTAGTAAAAGCTTTGCGGAAGATGAAAACCGGCAAGGCAGCAGGTTTGGATGGTATTGCCGTGGAATTTATTATAAAAGGGGGTGACTGTATTATTGACTGGTTGGTAAGGTTATTTAATGTATGTATGACTCATGGTGAGGTGCCTGAGGATTGGCGGAATGCGTGCATAGTGCCATTGTACAAAGGCAAAGGGGATAAGAGTGAGTGCTCAAATTTCAGAGGTATAAGTTTGTTGAGTATTCCTGATAAATTATATGGGAGGGTATTGATTGAGAGGGTGAAGGCATGTACAGAGCATCAGATTGGGGAAGAGCAGTGTGGTTTCAGAAGTAGTAGAGGATGTGTGGATCAGGTGTTTGCTTTGAAGAATGTATGTGAGAAAGGCATGTGTACGTGTAGGAAGAGAGGAAAGTGATTGGTTCTCAGTGAATGTAGGTTTGCGGCAGGGGTGTGTGATGTCTCCACGGTTGTTTAATTTGTTTATGGATGGGGTTGTTAGGGAGGTAAATGCAAGAGTTTTGGAAAGAGGGGCAAGTATGAAATCTGTTGGGGATGAGAGAGCTTGGGAAGTGAGTCAGTTGTTGTTCGCTGATGATACAGCGCTGGTGGTTGATTCATGTGAGAAACTGCAGAAGCTGGTTTACCCCAGACACTTCACATGCCTTGATTCAATCCACTGACAGCACGTCAAATCCGGTATACCACATCGCTCCAATTCACTCTATTCCTTGCCCTCCTTTCACCCTCCTGCATGTTCAGGCCCCGATCACACAAAATCTTTTTCACTCCATCTTTCCACCTCCAATTTGGTCTCCCTCTTCTCCTCGTTCCCTCCACCTCCGACACATATATCCTCTTGGTCAATCTTTCCTCACTCATTCTCTCCATGTGCACAAACCACTTCAAAACACCCTCTTCTGCTCTCTCAACCACGCTCTTTTTATTTCCACACACATCTCTCTTACCCTTACGTTACTCACTCGATAAAACCACCTCACACCACACATTGTCCTCAAACATCTCATTTCCAGCACATCCATCCTCCTGCGCACAACTCTATCCATAGCCCACGCCTCGCAACCATACAACATTGTTGGAACCACTATTCCTTCAAACATACCCATTTTTTCTTTCCGAGATAATGTTCTCGACTTCCACACATTCTTCAAGGCCCCCAGAATTTTCGCCCCCTCCCCCACCCTATGATCCACTTCCGCTTCCATGGTTCCATCCGCTGCCAGATCCACTCCCAGATATCTAAAACACTTCACTTCCTCCAGTTTTTCTCCATTCAAACTCACCTCCCAATTGACTTGACCCTCAATCCTACTGTACCTAATAACCTTGCTCTTATTCACATTTACTCTTAACTTTCTTCTTCCACACACTTTACCAAACTCAGTCACCAGCTTCTGCAGTTTCTCACATGAATCAGCCACCAGCGCTGTATCATCAGCGAACAACAACTGACTCACTTCCCAAGCTCTCTCATCCCCAACAGACTTCATACTTGCCCCTCTTTCCAAAACTCTTGCATTTACATCCCTAACAACCCCATCCATAAACAAATTAAACAACCATGGAGACATCACACACCCCTGCCGCAAACCTACATTCACTGAGAACCAATCACTTTCCTCTCTTCCTACACGTACACATGCCTTACATCCTCGATAAAAACTTTTCACTGCTTCTAACAACTTTCCTCCCACACCATATATTCTTCATACCTTCCACAGAGCATCTCTATCAACTCTATCATATGCCTTCTCCAGATCCATAAATGCTACATACAAATCCATTTGCTTTTCTAAGTATTTCTCACATACATTCCTCCAAGCAAACACCTGATCCACACATCCTCTACCACTTCTGAAACCACACTGCTCTTCCCCAATCTGATGCTCTGTACATGCCTTCACCCTCTCAATCAATACCCTCCCATATAATTTACCAGGAATACTCAACAAACTTATACCTCTGTAATTTGAGCACTCACTCTTATCCCCTTTGCCTTTGTACAATGGCACTATGCACGCATTCCGCCAATCCTCAGGCACCTCACCATGAGTCATACATACATTAAATAACCTTACAAACCAGTCAACAATACAGTCACCCCCTTTTTTAATAAATTCCACTGCAATACCATCCAAACCTGCTGCCTTGCCGGCTTTCATCTTCCGCAAAGCTTTCACTACCTCTTCTCTGTTTACCAAATCATTTTCCCTAACCCTCCCACTTTGCACACCACCTCGACCAAAACACCCTATATCTGCCACTCTATCATCAAACACATTCAACAAACCTTCAAAATACTCACTCCATCTCCTTCTCACATCACCACTACTTGTTATCACCTCCCCATTTGCGCCCTTCACTGAAGTTCCCATTTGCTCCCTTGTCTTACGCACTTTATTTACCTCCTTCCAGAACATCTTTTTATTCTCCCTAAAATTTACTGATAGTCTCTCACCCCAACTCTCATTTGCCCTTTTTTTTCACCTCTTGCACCTTTCTCTTGACCTCCTGTCTTTCTTTTATACATCTCCCACTCAATTGCATTTTTTTCCTGCAAAAATCGTCCAAATGCCTCTCTCTTATCTTTCACTAATAATCTTACTTCTTCATCCCACCACTCACTACCCTTTCTAATCAACCCACCTCCCACTCTTCTCATGCCACAAGCATCTTTTGCGCAATCCATCACTGATTCCCTAAATACATCCCATTCCTCCCCCACTCCCCTTACTTCCATTGTTCTCACCTTTTTCCATTCTGTACTCAGTCTCTCCTGGTACTTCCTCACACAGGTCTCCTTCCCAAGCTCACTTACTCTCACCACCCTCTTCACCCCAACATTCACTCTTCTTTTCTGAAAACCCATACAAATCTTCACATTAGCCTCCACAAGATAATGATCAGACATCCCTCTAGTTGCACCTCTCAGCACATTAACATCGAAAAGTCTCTCTTTCGCACGCCTGTCAATTAACACGTAATCCAATAACGCTCTCTGGCCATCTCTCCTACTTACATAAGTATACTTATGTATATCTCGCTTTTTAAACCAGGTATTCCCAATCACCAGTCCTTTTTCAGCACATAAATCTACAAGCTCTTCACCATTTCCATTTACAACACTGAAGACCCCATGTATACCAATTATTCCCTCAACTGCCACATTACTCACCTTTGCATTCAAATCACCCATCACTATAACCCGGTCTCGTGCATCAAAACCACTAACACACTCATTCAGCTGCTCCCAAAACACTTGCCTCTCATGATCTTTCTTCTCATGCCCAGGTGCATATGCACCAATAATCACCCACCTCTCTCCATCAACTTTCAGTTTTACCCATATTAATCGAGAATTTACTTTCTTACATTCTATCACATACTCCCACAACTCCTGTTGCAGGAGTATTGCTACTCCTTCCCTTGCTCTTGTCCTCTCACTAACACCTGACTTTACTCCCCAGACATTCCCAAACCACTCTTCCCCTTTACCCTTAGCTTCGTTTCACTCAGAGCCCAAACATCCAGGTTCCTTTCCTCAAACATACTACCTATCTCTCCTTTTTTCATATCTTGGTTACATCCACACACATTTAGGCACCCCACTCTGAGCCTTCGAGGAGGATGAGCACTCCCCGCGTGACTCCTTCTTCTGTTTCCCATTTTAGAAAGTTAATACAAGGAGGGGAGGATTTCTGGCCCCCCGCTCCCGTCCCCTCTAGTCGCTTTCTACGACACGCGAGAAATACGTGGGAAGTATTCTTTCACCCCTATCCCCAGGGATAATATACATATATATATACATATACACATACACACACATACACACACATACGCACATATACACACACACACACATACATATATATACATATGAAAAATGTAAGAAACAATTTAGAAACAATTTAGAAAACTGAAACTTCTAGCTTGAAATGAATGAAAAAATGAATGTCACATAATGGTTCAACCTCTGGCTATGGAAAAAGGAAATGTATAATTTATTTACACAAACGTCAATAGCAGTTCTCATCAATTTAACCACTGTATCAATAAGCTTCAATGTCTAAGCTACATTTTTCTCCAATTTCACTATTTTCTTGTCAAAATACCATGTATGAAAACTATCACTCCAGTAACACAACTATAAACATTTACTTCCCCTTTAAAAAAAGTTCTGGGGAAGTCTGTCTCGATACACTGCGGGAAACTCTACCACCTGGCGAGGTTTGTGTTGCAATGGTTCCCGATTCACAAACGTAGTAGCATCACTGGTGGGCTAAGGTAGTTCCGTTTGCGAAGAGGCGCTTTATATGATGTCTTGACACACGATGATCTTAACGAGGTGATGATAGAGGTCCAGTGGAAGTGTTGTTCAGCGATGGGCAATTTCCTTGCCATGCTGAAGGACACAGTTCCCGTCACGGCGATTCTCTTCCACCGTCTGAGGACCTGGCTGGTGGGGTCTTCGCCCCATACGGTGGAGTCGTCTCCTCGCCGTGGTCTTCGTGTTGACCAACAAACTCAGTCACCAGCTTCTGCAGTTTCTCACATGAATCAGCCACCAGCGCTGTATCATCAGCGAACAACAACTGACTCACTTCCCAAGTTCTCTCATCCACAACAGATTTCATACTTGCCCCTCTTTCCAAAACTCTTGCATTCACCTCCCTAACAACCCCAACAACTATTCGCCTTCAAAGTATTTCCTCTCTTCCTACACGTACACATGCCTTACATCCTCGATAAAAACTTTTCACTGCTTCTAACAATTTGCCTCCCACACCATATATTCTTAATACCTTCCACAGAGCATCTCTATCAACTCTATCGTATGCCTTCTCCAGATCCATAAATGCTACATACAAATCCATTTGCTTTTCTAGGTATTTCTCACATACATTCTTCAAAGCAAACACCTGGTCCACACATCCTCTACCACATCTGAAACCACACTGCTCTTCCCCAATCTGATGCTCTGTACATACCTTCACCCTCTCAATCAATACCCTCCCATATAATTTACCAGGAATAATCAGCAAACTTATACCTCTGTAATTTGAGCACTCATTCTTATCCCCTTTGCCTTTGTACAATGGCACTATGCACGCATTCCGCCAATCCTCAGGCACCTCACCATGAGTCATACATACATTAAATAACCTTACCAACCAGTCAGTAATACAGTCACCCCCTTTTTTAATAAATTCCACTGCAATACCATCCAAACCTGCTGCCGTACCGGCTTTCATCTTCCTCAAAGCTTTTACTACCTCTTCTCTCTTTACCAAATCATTTTCCCTGACCCTTTCACTTTGCACACCACCTCGACCAAAACACCCTATATCTGCCACTCTATCATCAAACACATTCAACAAACCTTCAAAATACTCACTCCATCTCCTTCTCACATCACCACTACTTGTTATCACATCCCGATTTGCGCCCTTCACTGAAGTTCCCATTTGCTCCCTTGTCTTACGCACTTTATTTACCTCCTTCCAGAACATCTTTTTATTCTCCCTAAAATTTACTGATAGTCTCTCACCCCAACTCTCATTTGCCCTCTTTTTCACCTCTTGCACCTTTCTCTTGACCTCCTTCTCTTTCTTTTATACATCTCCCACTCAATTGCATTTTTTCTCTGCAAAAATCGTCCAAATGCCTCTCTCTTCTCTTTCACTAATAATCTTACTTCTTCATCCCACCACTCACTACCCTTTCTAATTAACCCACCTCCCACTCTTCTCATGCCACAAGCATCTTTTGCGCAATCCATCATTGATTCCCTAAATACATAAGAGCAAGGTCATTAGGTACAGTAGGGTTGATGGTCAAGTCAATTGGGAGGTAAGTTTGAATGGAGAAAAACTGGAGGAAGTAAGGTGTTTTAGATATCTGGGAGTGGATCTGGCAGCGGATGGAACGAAGGAAGCGGAAGTGGATCATAGTGTGGGGGAGGGGGCGAAAATTCTGGGAGCCTTGAAGAATGTGTGGAAGTCGAGAACATTATCTCGGAAAGCAAAAATGGGTATGTTTGAAGGAATAGTGGTTCCAACAATGTTGTATGGTTGCGAGGCGTGGGCTATGGATAGAGTTGTGCGCAGGAGGGTGGACGTGCTGGAAATGAAATGTTTGAGGACAATGTGTGGTGTGAGGTGGTTTGATCGAGTAAGTAACGTAAGGGTAAGAGAGATGTGTGGAAATAAAAAGAGCGTGGTTGAGAGAGCAGAAGAGGGTGTTTTGAAATGGTTTGGGCACATGGAGAGAATGAGTGAGGAAAAAATGACCAAGAGGATATATGTGTCGGAGGTGGAGGGAAGGAGGAGAAATGGGAGACCAAATTTTAGGTGGAAAGATGGAGTGAAAAAGATTTTGTGTGATCGGGGCCTGAACATGCAGGAGGGTGAAAGGAGGGCAAGGAATAGAGTGAATTGGATCGATGTGGTATACCGGGGTTGACGTGCTGTCAATGGATTGAATCAGGGCATGTGAAGCGTCTGGGGTAAACCATGGAAAGCTGTGTAGGTATGTATATTTGCGTGTGTGGACATATGTATATACATGTGTATGGGGGTGGGTTGGGCCATTTCTTACGTCTGTTTCCTTGCGCTACCTCGCAAACGCGGGAGACTTCGACAGATAAAAAGAATATATATATATATATATATATATATATATCTATATATATATATATATATATATATATATATATATATATATATATATATATATATATATATATATATATATATATATATGTTATTTTATTATACTTTGTCGCTGTCTCTCGCGTTAGCGAGGTAGCGCAAGGAAACAGACGAAAGAATGGACCAACCCACCCACATGCACATGTATATACATACACGTCCACACACAGCACATATACATATCTATACATCTCAACGTATACATATATATACATACACACTGACCTGCACATATATACACATGTACATAATTCATACTGTCTACCCTTATTCATTCTTTTCGCCAACCGTCTACACATGAAATGAAAACCCCCTTCCCCCGCATGTGCGCGAGGTAGCGCTAGGAAAAGACAACAAAGGCCACATTTGTTCACACTCAGTCTCTAGCTGTCATGTATAATTCACCGAAACCACAGCTCCCTTTCCACATCCAGGCACAACAAAATTGTCCATGGTTTACCCCAAACGCTTCACATGCCCTGGTTCAATCCATTGACAGCACGTTGATCCCGGTATACCACATCGTTCCAATTCACTCTATTCCCTGCACGCCTTTCACCCTCCTGCATGTTCAGGCCAGGATCACTCAAAATCTTTTTCTCATTTCCAGCACATCCACCCTCCTCCGAACACCTCTATCTATAGCCCACGCCTCGCAACCATATAACATTGTAGGAACCACTATTCCTTCAAAAATACCCATTTTTGCTTTCCAGATAACGTTCTTGACTTCCACACATTTTTCAACACTCCCAGAACTTTCGCCCCCTCCCCCATCCTATGACTTATTTCCTCTTCCATGGTTCCATCCGCTGCCAGATCCACTCCCAGATATCTAGAACACTTCACTTCCTCCAGTTTTTCTCCATTAAAATTTACCTCCCAATTGACTTGTCCCACAACCCTACTATCCTAATAACCTTGTTCTTATTCATATTTACTCTCAGTTTTCTTTTTTCACACACTTTACCAAACTCAGTCACCAGCTTCTGCAGTTTCTTACCCGAATCAGCCACCAGCGCTCTATCATCAGCGAACAACAACTGAATCACTTCCCAAGCTCTCTCATCCACAACAGACTTCATACTTGCCCCTCTTTCCAAGACTCTTGCATTCACTTCCCTAACAACCCCATCCATAAACAAATTAAACAACCATAGAGACATCACGCACCCCTGCCACAAACCAACATTCACTGAGAACCAATCACTTTCCTCTCTTCCTACACGTACATATGCTTTATGTCCTCGATAAAAACTTTTCACTGCTTCTAACAACCAACTTCCCACACCATATATTCTTAATACCTTCCACAGAGCATCTCTATCATATGCCTTCTCCAGATCCATAAATGCTACATACAAATCCATTTGCTTTTCTAAGTATTTCTCACATACATTCTTCTAAGCAAACACCTGATCCATACATCCTTTAACACTTCTGAAACCACACTGCTCTTCCCCAGTCTGATGCTCTGTACATACCTTCACCGTCTCAATCAATACCCTCTTATATAATTTCCCAGTGCTTCTGTAATTTGAGCACTCACTTTTATCCCCTTTGCCTTTGTACAATGGCACTATGCAAGCATTCCGCCAGTCCTCAGGCACCTCACCATGAGTCATACATACATTAAATAACCTTACCAACCAGTCAATAATACAGTCACCACCTTTTTTTTAATAAATTCCACTGCAATATCATCCAAACCCGCTGCCTTGCCGCCTTTCATCTTCCGCAAAGCTTTTACTACCTCTTCTCTGTTTACCAAATCATTCTCCCTAATCCTCTCTCTTTGCTCACCACCTCGATCAAAACACCCTATATCTACCACTCTATCATCAAAAACATTCAACAAACCTTCAAAATACTCACTCCATCTCCTTCTCACATCACCACTACTTGTTATCACCTCCCCTTCACTGATGTTCCCTTTGATTCTCTTATCTTACGCACTTTATTTTCCTCTTTCCAAAACATCTTTTTATTCTCCCTAAAATTTAATGATACTCTCTCACCCCAACTCTCATTTGCCCTCTTTTTCACCTCTTGCACCTTTCTCTTGACCTACTGCCTCTTGTTTTTATACATCTAGTCATTTGCATTATTTCCCTGCAAAAATCGTCCAAATGCCTCGCCCTTCTCTTTTACTAATAATCTTACTTCTTCATCCCACCACTCACTACCCTTTCTATCCAATCTGCCCACCACCCACGCTTCTCATGCCACAAGCAATTTTTGCACAGGCCATCACTGCTTCCCGAAATACATCCCATTCCTCCTCCACTCCCCTTACGTGATTTGTTCTCACCTTTTTCCATTCTGTACTCAGTCTCTCCTGGTACTTCCTCACACAAGTCTCCTTCCCAAGCTCACTTACTCTCACCACTCTCTTCACCCCAACATTCTCTCTTCTTTTCTGAAAACCTCTACAAATCTTCACCTTCGCCTTCAAAAGATAATTATCAGACATTCCCTCCAGTTGCACCTTTCAGTACATTAACATCCAAAAATCTCTCTTTTGCGCGCCTATCAATTAACACGTAATCCAATAACGCTATCTGGCTATCTCTCCTACTTACATACGTATACTTATGTATATCTCTCTTTTTAAACCAGGTATTCCCAATCACCAGTCCTTTTTCAGCACATAAATCTACAAGCATTCACCATTTCCATTTACAACACTGAACACCCCATGTACACCAATTATTCCCTCAACTGTCACATTACTCACCTTTGCATTAAACTCACCCATCACTATAACCCGGTCTCGTGCATCAAAACTACTAACACACTCACTCAGCTGCTCCCAAAACACTCTCTCATGATCTTTCTTCTCATGCCCAGGTGCATATGCACCAATAATCACCCATCTCTCTCCATCCACTTTCAGTTCTACCCATATCAATCTAGAATTTGCTTTCTTACACTTTATCACATACTCCCACCACTCCTGTTTCAGGAGTAGTGCTACTACTTCTCTTGCTCTCGTCCTCTCACTAACCCCTGACTTTACTGCCAAGACATTCCCAAACGACTCTTCCCCTTTGCCCTTGAGCTTCGCTTCACTCAGAGCCAAAATATCCAGGTTCCTTTCCTAAGACATACTACCTATCTCTCCTTTTTTCTCATCTTGAATATCCACACACATTTAGACACCCCAGTCTAAGCCTTCGAGGAGGATGAGCACTCTCCATGTGACTCCTTCTGTTTCACTTTTAGAAAGTTCAAATTCAACTACGGGAGGGTTTATATATATATATATATATATATATATATATATATATATATATATATATATATATATATATATATATATATATATATATATATATATATATACATAGATATATATATATATATATTTATTTATTTATTTATTTTGCTTTGTCGCTGTCTCCCGCGTTTGCGAGGTAGCGCAATGAAACAGACGAAAGAGATGGCTCAACCCACCTCCATACACATGTATATACATACACGTCCACACACGCAAATATACATACCCATACATCTCAATGTACACATATATATACACACACAGACACATACATACATACACATGCACACAATTCACACTGTCTGCCTTTATTCATTCCCATCGCCACCTCGCCACACATGGAATAACATCCCCCTCCCCCCTCATGTGTGTGAGGTAGCGCTAGGAAAAGACAACAAAGGCCCGATTCGTTCACACTCAGTCTCCAGCTGTCATGCAATAATGCCCGAAACCACAGCTCCCTTTCCACATCCAGGCCCCACAGAACTTTCTATGGTTTACCCTAGACGCTTCACATGCCTTGATTCAATCCTTTGACAGCACGTCGACCCCGGTATACCACATCGATCCAATTCACTCTATTCCTTGCCCGCCTTTCACCCTCCTGCATGTTCAGGCCTCCATCACTCAAAATATTTTTCACTCCATCTTTCCACCTCCAATTTGGTCTCCCACTTCTCCTCGTTCCCTCCATCTCCGACACATATATCCTGTTGGTCAATCTTTCCTCACTCATTCTCTCCATGTGCCCAAACCGTTTCAAAACACCCTCTTCTGCTCTCTCAACCACGCTCTTTTTATTTCCACACATCTCTCTTACCCTTACATTACTTACTCGATCAAACCAGGTCACACCACACATTGTCCTGAAACATCTCATTTCCACCACATCCACTCTCCTGCGCACAACTCTATCCATAGCCCACGCCTCGCAACCATACAACATTGTTGGAACCACTATTCCTTCAAATATACCCATTTTTGCTTTCCGAGATAATGTTGTCGACTTCCACACATTCTTCAAGGCTCCCAGGATTTTCGCCCCCTCCCCCACCCTATGATTCACTTCCGTCTCCATGGTTCCATGCGCTGCCAGATCCACTCCCAGATATCTAAAACACTTTACTTCCTCCAGTTTTTCTCCATTCAAACTTACCTCCCAATTGACTTGACCCTCAACCCTACTGTACCTAATAACCTTGCTCTTATTCACATTTACTCTTAACTTTCTTCCTTCACACACTTTACCAAACTCAGTCACCAGCTTCTGCAGTTCCTCACATGAATCAGCCACCAACGCTGTATCATGAACAACTGACTCACTTCCCAAGCTCTCTCATCCCCAGCAGACTGCATACTTGCCCCTTTCCAAAACTCTTGCATTCACCTCCCTAACAAACTCATCCATAAACAAATTAAACAACCATGGAGACATCACACACCCCTGCCGCAAACCTACATTCAAACTACATTTCAAACTATTCGCCATTTCCCGCATTAGCAAGGTAGCGTTAAGAACAGAGGCCTGGGCCTCTGAGGGAATATCCTCACCTGGCCCCCTTCTCTGTTCCTTCTTTTGGAAAATTGAAAAAAAAAAAAACAATAGGAGAGGATTACCAGCCCCTTGCTCCCTCCCCTTTTAGTCGCCTTCTACGACAAGCAGGGAATACGTGAGAAGTATTCTTTCTTCCCTATCCCCAGGGA
>NC_092273.1:29904335-29969335 GCF_036320965.1 Panulirus ornatus
TTTCCACCTCCAATTTGGTCTCCCACTTCTCCTCGTTCCCTCCACCTCCGACACATATATCTTCTTGGTCAATCTTTCCTCACTCATTCTCTCCATGTGTCCAAAGCATTTCAAAACACCCTCTTCTGCTCTCTCAACCACGCTCTTTTTATTTCCACACATCTCTCTTACCCTTACGTTACTCACTCGATCAAACCACCTTACACCACACATTGTCCTCAAACATATCATTTCCAGCACATCCACCCTCCTGCGCACAACTCTATCCATAGCCCACGCCTCGCAACCATACAACATTGTTGGAACCACTATTACTTCAAACATACCCATTTTTGCTTTCGGAGATAATGTTCTCGACTTCCACACATTCTTCAAGGCTCCCAGGATTTTCGCCCCCTCCCCCACCCTATGATCCTCTTCCGCTTTTATGGTTCCATCCGCTGCCAGATCCACTCCCAGATATCTAAAACACTTTACTTCCTCCAGTTTTTCTCCATTCAAACTTATCTCCCAATTGACTTGACCCTCAATCCTACTGTACCTAATAACCTTGCTCTTATTCACATTTACTCTTAACTTTCTTCTTTCACACACTTTACCAAACTCAGTCACCAGCTTCTGCAGTTTCTCACATGAATCAGCCACCAGCGCTGTATCATCAGCGAACAGCAACTGACTCACTTCCCAAGCTCTCTCATGCACAACAGACTTCATACTTGCCCCTTTCCAAAACTCTTGCATTCACCTCCCTAACAACCCCATCCATAAACAAATTAAACAACCATGGAGACATCACACACCCCTGCTGCAAACCTACATTTACTGCGAACCAATCACTTTCCTCTCTTCCAACACGTACACATGCCTTACATCCTCGATAAAAACTTTTCACTGCTTCCAACAACTTACCTCCCACACCATATATTCTTAATACCTTCCACAGAGCATCTCTATGAACTCTATCATATGCCTTCTCCTGATCCGTAAATGCTAAATACAAATTCATTTGCTTTTCTAAGTATTTCTCACATACATTCTTCAAAGCAAACACCTGATCCACACATCCTCTACCACTTCTGAAACCACACTGCTCTTCCCCAACCTGATGCTCTGTACATGCCTTCACACTCTCAATGAATACCCTCCCATATGATTTACCAGGAATACTCAACAAATTTATACCTCTGTAATTTGAGCACTCACTCTCATCCCCTTTGCCTTTGTACAATGGCACTATGCACGCATTCCGCCAGTCCTCAGTCATACATACATTAAATAACCTTACCAACCAGTCAACAATACAGTCACCTCCTTTTTTAATAAATTACACTGCAATACCATCCAAACCTGTTGCCTTGCCGGCTTTCATCTTCCGCAAAGCTTTTACTACCTCATCTCTGGTTACCAAATCCTTTTCCTTAACCCTCTCACTTTGCACACCACCTCGACCAAAACACCCTATATCTGCCACTCTATCATCAAACACATTGAACAAACCTTCAAAATACTCACTCCATCTCCTTCTCACATCACCTCTACTTGTTATCACCTCCCGATTTGCGCCCTTCACTGAAGTTCCCATTTGCTCCCTTGTCTTACGCACTTTATTTACCTCCTTCCAGAACATCATTTTATTCTCCCTAAGATTTAATGATACTCTCTCACCCCAACTCTCATTTGCCCTCTTTTTCACCTCTTGCACCTTTCTCTTGACCTCCTGTCTCTTTCTTTTATACATCTCCCACTCAATATATATATATATATATATATATATATATATATATATATATATATATATATATATATATATGAGCGGGGGGGCTGGAAATCCTTCCCTTTCATTTTTCTTTTTTTTTCCTAAAAGCAGGAACAGAGAAGGGGGCAGGTGGGGATATTCCCTCAAAGGCTCAGTCCTCTGTTCTTAACGCTACCTCGCTAATGCGGGATATGGCGAATAGTATGAATGAAAAAAATGAAATATATATATTTTTTTTTTTTTTTTGCTTTGTCGCTGTCTCCCGCGTTTGCGAGGTAGCGCAAGGAAACAGAGGAAAGAAATGGCCCAACCCACCCCCATACACATGTATATACATACGTCCACACACACAAATATACATACCTACACAGCTTTCCATGGTTTACCCCAGACGCTTCAGATGCCCTGATTCAATCCACTGACAGCACGTCAACCCCGGTATACCACATCGCTCCAATTCACTCTATTCCTTGCTCTCCTTTCACCCTCCTGCATGTTCAGGCCCCGATCACACAAAATCTTTTTCACTCCATCTTTCCACCTCCAATTTGGTCTCCCACTTCTCGTTCCCTCCACCTCCGACACATATATCTTCTTGGTCAATCTTTCCTCACTCATTCTCTCCATGTGTCCAAAGCATTTCAAAACACCCTCTTCTGCTCTCTCAACCACGCTCTTTTTATTTCCACACATCTCTCTTACCCTTACGTTACTTACTCGATCAAACCACCTCACACCACACATTGTCCTCAAACATCTCATTTCCAGCACATCCATCCTCCTGCGCACCACTCTATCCATAGCCCACGCCTCGCAACCATACAACATTGTTGGAACCACTATTCCTTCAAACATACCCATTTTTGCTTTCCGAGATAATGTTCTCGACTTCCACACATTCTTCAAGGCTCCCAGAATTTTCGCCCCCTCCCCCATGCTATGATCCACTTCCGCTTCCATGGTTCCATCCGCTGCCAGATCCACTCCCAGATATCTAAAACACTTTACTTCCTCCAGTTTTTCTCCATTCAAACTCACCTCCCAATTGACTTGACCCTCAACCCTACTTTACCTAATAACGTTGCTCTTATTCACATTTACTCTTAACTTTCTTCTTTCACACACTTTACCAAACTCAGTCACCAGCTTCTGCAGTTTCTCACATGAATCAGCCACCAGCGCTGTATCATCAGCGAACAACAACTGACTCACTTCCCAAGCTCTCTCATCCCCAACAGACTTCATACTTGCCCCTCTTTCCAAAACTCTTGCATTCACCTCCCAAACAACCCCATCCATAAATATATATATATATATATATATATATATATATATATATATATATATATATATATATATATATATATATATATATATACATATATATATATATATATTATATATATATATATATATATATATATATATATATATATATATATATATATATATATATATATATATATATATATATATATATATATATATATATATATATATATATATATATATATATATATATATATATATATATATATATATATATATATTACAGAGGTAAAAGTTTGTTGAGTATTCCTGGTAAATTATATGGGAGGGTATTGATTGAGAGGGTGAAGGCATGTACAGAGCATCAGATTGGGGAAGAGAAGTGGTAGAGGATGTGTGGATCAGGTGTTTGCTTTGAAGAATGTATGTGAGAAATACTTAGAAAAGCAAATGGATTTGTATGTAGCATTTATGGATCTGGAGAAGGCATATGATAGAGTTGATAGAGATGCTCTGTGGAAGGTATTAAGAATATATGGTGTGGGAGGAAAGTTGTTAGAAGCAGTGAAAAGTTTTTATCGAGGATGTAAGGCATGTGTACGTGTAGGAAGAGAGGAAAGTGATTGGTTCTCAGTGAATATAGGTTTGCGGCAGGGGTGTGTGATGTCTCCATGGTTGTTTAATTTGTTTATGGATGGGGTTGTTAGGGAGGTAAATGCAAGAGTTTTGGAAAGAGGGGCAAGTATGAAGTCTGTTGGGGATGAGAGAGCTTGGGAAGTGAGTCAGTTGTTGTTCGCTGATGATACAGCGCTGGTGGCTGATTCATGTGAGAAACTGCAGAAGCTGGTGACTGAGTTTGGTAAAGTGTGTGGAAGAAGAAAGTTAAGAGTAAATGTGAATAAGAGCAAGGTTATTAGGTACAGTAGTGTTGAGGGTCAAGTCAATTGGGAGGTGAGTTTGATTGGAGAAAAACTGGAGGAAGTGAAGTGTTTTGGATATCTGGGAGTGGATCTGGCAGCGGATGGAATCATGGAAGCGGAAGTGGATCATAGGGTGGGGGAGGGGGCGAAAATTCTTGGGGGCCTTGAAGAATGTGTGGAAGTCGAGACAATTATCTCGGAAAGCAAAAATGGGTATGTTTGAAGGAATAGTGGTTCCAACAATGTTGTATGGTTGCGGGGCGTGGGCTATGGATGGAGTTGTGCGCAGGAGGATGGATGTGCTGGAAATGAGATGTTTAAGGACAATGTGTGGTGTGAGGTGGTTTGATCGAGTGAGTAACGTAAGGGTAAGAGAGATGTGTGGAAATAAAAAGAGCGTGGTTGAGAGAGCAGAAGAGGGTGTTTTGAAGTGGTTTGGGCACATGGAGAGGATGAGTGAGGAAAGATTGACCAAGAGGATATATGTGTCGGAGGTGGAGGGAGCAAGGAGAAGAGGGAGACCAAATTGGAGGTGGAAAGATGGAGTGAAAAAGATTTTGTGTGATCGGGGCCTGAACATGCAGGAGGGTGAAAGGAGGGCAAGGAATTGAGTGAATTGGAGCGATGTGGTATACCGGGGTTGACGTGCTGTCAGTGGATTGAATCAAGGCATGTGAAGCGTCTGGGGTAAACCATGGAAAGCTGTGTAGGTATGTATATTTGCGTGTGTGGACGTATGTATATACATGTGTATGGGGGTGGGTTGGGCCATTTCTTTCGTCTGTTTCCTTGCGCTACCTCGCAAACGCGGGAGACAGCGACAAAGTATAAAAAAAAATATATATATATATATATATATATATATATATATATATATATATATATATTTTATATATATATATATATATATATATATATATATATATATATATATATATATATATATATATATATATATATATATATATATATATATATATATATATATATATATATATATATATATATATATATGTTTGAAGGAACAATGGTTCCAACAGTGCTATATGGTTGCGGGGTGTGGGGTATTGATAGAGTTGTGCGGAGGAGGGTGGATGTCCTGGAAATGAGATGTTTGAGGACAATATGTGGCGTGAGTGGTTTGATCGAGTAAGTAATGATAGGGTAAGAGAGATGTGTGGTACTAAAAAGAGTGTGGTTGAGAGAGCAGAGGAGGGTGCTTTGAAATGGTTTGGTCACATGGAGAGAATGAGTGAGGAGAGATTGACCAAGAGGATATATGTGTCTGAGGTGGAGGGAACGAGGAGAAGTGGGAGACCAAATTGGAGGTGGAAAGATGGAGTGAAAAAGATTTTGAATGATCAGGGCCTGAACATGCAGGAGGGTGAAAGGCATGCAAGGAATAGAGTGAATTGGAACTATGTGGTATACCGGATCGACGTGCTGTCAATGGATTGAACCAAGGCATGTGAAGCGTCTGGGGTAAACCATGGAAAGTTCTCTGGAGCCTGTATGTGGAAAGGAAGCTGTGGTTTCGGTGCATAATTACATAACAGCTAGAGAATGTGTGTGAACGAATGTTGCCTTTGTTGTCCTTTCCTAGCGCTACCTCGCACACATGAGAGGGGAGGGGGTTTTTATTTCATGTTTGGTATGGTGGCGATGGGAATGAATAAAGGCAGACAGTATGAATTATGTACATGTTTATATATGTATATGTCTGTGTGTATATATATGTATATGTTGAGATGTATAGGTATGTATATTTGCGCGTGTGCACGTGTATGTATATTCATGTGTATGTGGGTGGGTTGGGCCATTCTTTCGTCTGTTTCCTTGCGCTACCTCGCTAACGCGGGAGACAGCGACAAAGCAAAATAAATGAATATATATATATATATATATATATATATATATATATATATATATATATATATATATATATATATATATATATATAGCGGTGATGTGAGAAGGAGATGGAATGAGTATTTTGAAGGTTTGTTGAATGTGTCTGATGACAGAGTGGCAGATATAGGGTGTTTTGGTCGAGGTGGTGTGCAAAGTGAGAGGGTTAGGGAAAATGATTTGGTAAACAGAGAAGAGGTAGTAAAAGCTTTGCGGAAGATGAAAGCCGGCAAGGCAGCAGGTTTGGATGGTATTGCAGTGGAATTTATTAAAAAAGGGGGTGACTGTATTGTTGACTGGTTGGTAAGGTTATTTAATGTATGTATGACTCATGGTGAGGTGCCTGAGGATTGGCGGAATGCGTGCATAGTGCCATTGTACAAAGGCAAAGGGGATAAGAGTGAGTGCTCAAATTACAGAGGTATAAGTTTGTTGAGTATTCCTGGTAAATTATATGGGAGGGTATTGATCGAGAGGGTGAAGGCATGTACAGAGCATCAGATTGGGGAAGAGCAGTGCGGTTTCAGAAGTGGTAGAGGATGTGTGGATCAGGTGTTTGCTTTGAAGAATGTATGTGAGAAATACTTAGAAAAGCAAATGGATTTGTATGTAGCATTTATGGATCTGGAGAAGGCATATGATAGAGTTGATAGAGATGCTCTGTGGAAGGTATTAAGAATATATGGTGTGGGAGGCAAGTTGTTAGAAGCAGTGAAAAGTTTTTATCGAGGATGTAAGGCATGTGTACGTGTAGGAAGAGAGGAAAGTGATTGGTTCTCAGTGAATGTAGGTTTGCGGCAGGGGTGTGTGATGTCTCCATGGTTGTTTAATTTGTTTATGGATGGGGTTGTAAGGGAGGTAAATGCAAGAGTCCTGGAAAGAGGGGCAAGTATGAAGTCTGTTGGGGATGAGAGAGCTTGGGAAGTGAGTCAGTTGTTGTTCGCTGATGATACAGCGCTGGTGGCTGATTCATGTGAGAAACTGCAGAAGCTGGTGACTGAGTTTGGTAAAGTGTGTGGAAGAAGAAAGTTGAGAGTAAATGTGAATAAGAGCAAGGTTATTAGGTACAGTAGGGGTGAGGGTCAAGTCAATTGGGAGGTGAGTTTGAATGGAGAAAAACTGGAGGAAGTGAAGTGTTTTAGATATCTGGGAGTGGATCTGGCAGCGGATGGAACCATGGAAGCGGAAGTGGATCATAGGGTGGGGGAGGGGGCGAAAATTTTGGGAGCCTTGAAAAATGTGTGGAAGTCGAGAACATTATCTCGGAAAGCGAAAATGGGTATGTTTGAGGGAATAGTGGTTCCAACAATGTTGTATGGTTGCGAGGCGTGGGCTATGGATAGAGATGTGCGCAGGAGGATGGATGTGCTGGAAATGAGATGTTTGAGGACAATGTGTGGTGTGAGGTGGTTTGATCGAGTAAGTAACGTAAGGGTAAGAGAGATGTGTGGAAATAAAAAGAGCGTGGTTGAGAGAGCAGAAGAGGGTGTTTTGAAATGGTTTGGGCACATGGAGAGAATGAGTGAGGAGAGATTGACCAAGAGGATATATGTGTCGGAGGTGGAGGGAACGAGGAGAAGAGGGAGACCAAATTGGAGGTGGAAAGATGGAGTGAAAAAGATTTTGTGTGATCGGGGCCTGAACATGCAGGAGGGTGAAAGGAGGGCAAGGAATAGAGTGAATTGGAGTCATGTGGTATACAGGGGTTGACGTGCTGTCAGTGGATTGAATCAAGGCATGTGAAGCGTCTGGGGTAAACCATGGAAAGCTGTGTAGGTATGTATATTTGCGTGTGTGGACGTGTGTATGTACATGTGTATGGGGGGGGGGGGGGTTTGGGCCATTTCTTTCGTCTGTTTCCTTGCGCTACCTCGCAAACGCGGGAGACAGCGACAAAGTATAAAAAAAAAAAAAAAAAAAAAAAAATATATATATATATATATATTCATATATATACGAATATAGTGCATATGAACGCGCACCTTCATACAACATACAAATCTCCAAGAGCCAGGATCGAACCCAGGACCCCTGTGCCACAGGCGAGAATACTACCGCTAGGCTCTGGACCTGTTTAATATGAAATGCCTATTCGAATAATATGTACTCGAATACCCTTCGTCTCACATTGGTGAGCAACGGGGTCTACAACGGTTATTTCCCAACAGACGCACATGCCCAGCAGATAGCATTTTACCTAACCTAACTGTACAACGCGGAGGTATATGAATACGAATATAGTGCATATGAACGTGCACCTTCATAGAACATACAATCTTCCATAGTATTTGAATAGTTATTTCCTATTAGCCAGGCCCATAGCCTAGCGGTACCATTCCCGCCTGTGGCACAGGGGTCCCGGGTTCGATCCTGGCTGTTGGAGGTTTGTATGTTATATATATATATATATATATATATATATATATATATATATATATATATATTTATATGTTTATTCATATTAGTACACTTTGTCGCTGTCTCCTGCGTTGTCGAGGTAGCGTAAGAAAACAGACGAAAGAATGGCCCAACCCACCCACATACACATGTATATACATACACGCCCACACACACACATATACAACCTATACATTTCAAATTATACATGATATACATACACAGACAAATACATATATACACATGTACATATTCATACTTGATGCCTTCATCTATTCTCGCCGCCACCGCGCCACACTTGAAATGGCACCCCTCTCCCCCCGCGCGCGCGCGAGGTAGCGCCAGGAAAAGACAACAAAGGCCACATCCGTTCACGCTCAGTCTCTAGCTGTCATGTATAATGCGCTGAAACCGCAGCTCCCTTTCCACATCCAGGCCCCACAAAACTTTCCATGGTTTACTCCAGACGCTTCACATGCGCTGGTTCAATCCATTGACAGCGCGTCGACTCCGGTATACCACATCGTTCCAATTCACTCTATTCTTTGCAAGCCTTTCACCCTCCTGTAGGTTCAGGCCCCAATCGCACAAAATGTTTTTCACTCCATCCTTCCACCTCCAATTTGGTCTCCCACATCTCGTTCCCTCCTCCTCTGACACATATATCCTCTTGGTCAATCTTTCCTCACTCATTCTCTCCATGTGACTAAACCATTTCAAAACACCCTCTTCTCCTCCCTCAACCACGCTCTTTATATTTCCAACACATCTCTCTTACCTTTTCATTACTTACTCCATCAAACCACCTCACACCACATATTGTCCTCAAACATCTCATTTCCAACACATCCATCCTCCCCTGTAGGACGTCGCCAAACGTGTGGCCTTACGTGTTACCCCTCCGCCTTATCAGAGAGTTAACCACTGAAGTGAGTGTTCCTCTAACAGACCCGTATAACTAAGTTTCCCCTCTTGATAAGGTCAGCCAGTATCCCTGACTCCAACCTTATTTTTCAAAGGTTTTAGGAACCTTTGCCGTCCCAGAAATAATGTCTGTGACATTGAGCCTCGTATTGACCCTGGACAATATGGGGACATAAAGATCTCCATCACGACCCACCATTTTGTGCACCTCGCTCACGATATGTTATCTGTTCTTGACCAACCAGGGGAAAATGTTCTCATCCATCATATGTATGATTTCAGCAAAGGCTTCGACCTGATCAATCACACCGTCTTTGTAAGTTGCCTCTTTAAGCTAAGATGAAGAGTATCCCTAACTACATGGTTTGGTTGGATTACCTCAAAACCCCGGCCACAGAGGGCGTCCGTCCGTCCCCTCCTCTCAAGACGCCTGAGGTGTACCTCCTGTGGGGTCCCTCAGGGACCTCTCTGTGGTTCTGTATCCTTCTTGGCAGGGACCACTGGAGCTGCACAACACACACACACACACACACACACACACACACACACACATCATCGTCTACGAGACTTGCTCGGTCGATCTGAGGAGGGCATTCCACACGACACAGCTTTAGCAGCTGTACGCGCGGGCGTCAGCCAGCAAAGCGTCACTGACGCATCGCAGGTACCAGGTAATGAGCGTGACGAAAGCTAAAGACCCACTAGTTTGACCTAGTGTGACCAGAGGGCACGCCAGCATGCCAGTGGTAAACCAGCTGTTAGGAGCCACCTCCTGACCTGGGCTGAACGCACACGTCACATCACGTCACGTGCATCACTGCCTCTCTGCGTGCAGCACGTGATGAGGTAGTACGACGCCCCCGTGCCATGTGTACTCGTCAGAACGTACGTGTACGTACGACCTGCCCTGAAATACTACTGCCCACTGTGTTGTTGTGGGCGCTCTGCCCACCAGGTCGCGGGGGTGGAGAGGAAAACTACGAAGATCTGCTGTGGGTTTGAGGGGAACCAACCACAAAGCCCTCATAGTGACATCCTTAACAGCTACACTGTCACACAGGAAGGAGGAAGTGACCGTGGCGTTCGCAAAGGGGCTTCTCAGTGACGATAGGCATACGGACCTCCTCCTATTCCTCCTCCTCCTCCCTCCTGACGCAGTGAGGTGATTACAAGACCAAGTGGTAGTGACCGACCGACTCCAACCGTTCAGGTGTGGAGCACGTCTACAAGGGTCGTATAAACCGTGTGGAGCACGTCTACAAGGGTCGTGTAACCCGTGTGGAGCACGTCTACAAGGGTCGTATAAACCGTGTGGAGCACGTCTACAAGGGTCGTGTAACCCGTGTGGAGCACGTCTACAAGGGTCGTGTAATCCGTGTGGAGCACGTCTACAAGGGTCGTGTAACCCGTGTGGAGCACGTCTACAAGGGTCATGTAACCCGTGTGGAGCACGTCTACAAGGGTCATGTAACCCGTGTGGAGCACGTCTACAAGGGTCGTGTAACCCGTGTGGAGCACGTCTACAAGGGTCGTGTAACCCGTGTGGAGCACGTCTACAAGGGTCGTGTAACCCGTGTGGAGCACGTCTACAAGGGTCATGTAACCCGTGTGGAGCACGTCTACAAGGGTCGTATAAACCGTGTGGAGCACGTCTACAAGGGTCGTGTAACCCGTGTGGAGCACGTCTACAAGGGTCATGTAACCCATGTGGAGCACGTCTACAAGGGTCGTGTAACCTGTGTGGAGCACGTCTACAAGGGTCGTGTAACCCGTGTGGAGCACGTCTACAAGGGTCGTGTAACCCGTGTGGAGCACGTCTACAAGGGTCATGTAACCCGTGTGGAGCACGTCTACAAGGGTCGTGTAACCCGTGTGGAGCACGTCTACAAGGGTCGTGTAACCCGTGTGGAGCACGTCTACAAGGGTCGTGTAACCCGTGTGGAGCACGTCTACAAGGGTCATGTAACCCGTGTGGAGCACGTCTACAAGGGTCGTATAAACCGTGTGGAGCACGTCTACAAGGGTCGTGTAACCCGTGTGGAGCACGTCTACAAGGGTCATGTAACCTGTGTGGAGCACGTCTACAAGGGTCGTGTAACCCGTGTGGAGCACGTCTACAAGGGTCGTGTAACCCGTGTGGAGCACGTCTACAAGGGTCGTGTAACCCGTGTGGAGTACGTCTACAAGGGTCGTGTAACCCGTGTGGAGCACGTCTACAAGGGTCGTGTAACCCGTGTGGAGCACGTCTACAAGGGTCGTGTAACCCGTGTGGAGTACGTCTACAAGGGTCGTGTAACCTGTGTGGAGCACGTCTACAAGGGTCGTGTAACCCGTGTGGAGCACGTCTACAAGGGTCGTGTGACCCGTGTGGAACACGTCTACAAGGGTCGTGTAACCCGTGTGGAGTACGTCTACAAGGGTCGTGTAACCCGTGTGGAGCACGTCTACAAGGGTCGTGTAACCCGTGTGGAGCACGTCTACAAGGGTCGTGTAACCCGTGTGGAGCACGTCTACAAGGGTCGTGTAACCCGTGTGGAGCACGTCTACAAGGGTCATGTAACCCGTGTGGAGCACGTCTACAAGGGTCGTATAAACCGTGTGGAGCACGTCTACAAGGGTCGTGTAACCCGTGTGGAGCACGTCTACAAGGGTCATGTAACCTGTGTGGAGCACGTCTACAAGGGTCGTGTAACCCGTGTGGAGCACGTCTACAAGGGTCGTGTAACCCGTGTGGAGCACGTCTACAAGGGTCGTGTAACCCGTGTGGAGTACGTCTACAAGGGTCGTGTAACCCGTGTGGAGCACGTCTACAAGGGTCGTGTAACCCGTGTGGAGCACGTCTACAAGGGTCGTGTAACCCGTGTGGAGTACGTCTACAAGGGTCGTGTAACCTGTGTGGAGCACGTCTACAAGGGTCGTGTAACCCGTGTGGAGCACGTCTACAAGGGTCGTGTGACCCGTGTGGAACACGTCTACAAGGGTCGTGTAACCCGTGTGGAGTACGTCTACAAGGGTCGTGTAACCCGTGTGGAGCACGTCTACAAGGGTCGTGTAACCCGTGTGGAGCACGTCTACAAGGGTCGTGTAACCCGTGTGGAGCACGTCTACAAGGGTCGTGTAACCCGTGTGGAGCACGTCTACAAGGGTCGTGTAACCCGTGTGGAGCACGTCTACAAGGGTCGTGTAACCCGTGTGGAGCGCGTCTACAAGGGTCGTGTGACCCAGATGTGTCCGGATTCACTCCCTCCCTCCAGCGGTTCTGGGACTTGTGGCGACGAAGAGGGAAGTGTTGAACCTCGCGTGGAAACCACACCGAGTTTTCTTTGTCACAAACTATCACGTTCTTTGTCACGGCAAACGACCCTTCTTAATTTCTTTTTCTTATTGATCATTGTAAACATATCCCCTATGGATATCGCATCCTTAACTCTGTAAGTTTATCGAAATAAGCCGAATTGTGTGTGTGTGTGTGTGTGTGTGTGTGTGTGTGTGTGTGTGTGTGTGTGAGTGTGTGTGTGTGTGTGTGTGTGTGTGTGTCATGGTCCTTCAAGTCTTGTAGGTAGTACATGAGAGGAAGGCAGACCAGGTCAGTTACAGTTCAGGTAGACGGTTCCCCTGTTCCCACAGCAACACACACACACACACACACACACACACACACACACGCGCGCACCGTTGACAAAAAGACTCGCTCATATGTCAGAATATTTCATGTTAATACACGAAGCGTTAGTAAGTTTTTTTCTTCAGAGTTAGAGACGGTTGTTTTGGAAGAAAATTATATGATTCGGAATCTTGGTTACATTTCGAAAACGAGAGATGTGTCCTCGCCAAATATGCATAGTACTTGGGTACACTTTATGTATCAGTGATAGGGATAATAAAAGCAGAGGTGACTTGCTCCTTCTCAAAGCGCATCTTAATCCCGATCGAGAAAAGTTGTATCTGTGGACGAAATCGTCTCAATCTTTGTTAAAATTAATCTTCGTCAAGAAATATTGGTAGGATTGGTGTATAGTCCTCCAGCAAAGACACCAGATGCAAAGACTCTTTGGTAAGTGAGCAGAAATTTGTAATGAACAAGATTCGATCACAGTGGGAGACTTTACACATCATGTAATTGAAGTGATTACCTTTCCATCAACACGAGGCGTGGGCTCTGTAGACCCAGATTTGCTTGATACTGACCGAACGCAGTCACTTGAGAAACCAACTCAAGGTGAGATCATATTAGATTTGGTTCTCGTTCGTAATGTTGAAATAGAGGAACATTTTGGTACAGGTGATGTCCTTGAAATGACTTTTGAGGTAAACCTCATCCTAGCTTGTAACACTGGTCAGAGACAAAAGTCGCGAAGAAATACCAGATTTTGAACTTGCAACTTTTTCATTTGGTCTTTGCATTGCTCTTGACGAGCAAACCGGGATGATATGATTAATGAAAACGGTAACACGTTGCTTGGAAAAGAGTCTGTAATACTTTCAAAGCAGTGGAGGGAACATGTGAACACGAGTGCTAGTGCGTTCAAAATGGTCTTGTCCCGAGACGAGGCTGAGGTGGTGGAGCGATGACTTCAAGAACTGTTTGTAATCATAGGAACTCAAAAATATCGAACATGACAGAACTGATTACGTAAATGTGCCTGGAGAAACTAGGAGATTTCTGCATCAGGGCAACGTCATTATGAAGCGTATTTTGCTGAAAATAGCAAAAGAAACTTTGAAGTTTTATTGCAATTTTAGAAGTAATCAGTAATTAGGCAATCAAGTAGGCCATTGATTACAAAAAAGAAAAAAATGAGGACTTGGTTCAAGATAACGAATCATCTGTGTTAATGAAGATACAATTCAAGTCCCGAATCTATTTCCAATGCAAAGAGAAGAAAACGTTGTGCAACATATTGAAATAACAGATTGATATATACTGTCACTATTAAATGGTATGAAAGTAAATAAATCAGCAGGTATAAGTTTTATCACAGAACACTGATGGAGGTGGGAAGAATGAGATAGTTAAACCCTCCTTGGCTGCTCTTTACAAAAAGTTTCTTCCTACGGGAGTTTCAAGTATACCTGAAACCCGGGATTAATTCAAATTCCATTTCTATTTATTTGTTGTGTGTGTAAATTTTATGTTATTGTCAGTAGTATTGTGGAACTTTCCATTGTTGTCGAGTTTTGTTAAATGGATCGATGATCAGTAATGCTATTTATCGGCTTCTTTATATCAACATTTGTGGCAGAGAAGGTCACTAGATCCAGCTGAAATACACAAAAAAATTGACTAATTTTTTTGAAATATTTTGTTAACTTCGATGTTATGGATTTCGAAATTTTGACAGATTTGCTTGTTAGTAGGTTTTGTGCTTCTTGTGTTTTGTGGTGTGCTTGAGGTACCTTGGATGATAAACATCATCTCAGTATACATTCTTACTAAGAAAGAATACATCATTGTATTATACATTCTTACTAAGAAAGGATACATCATTGCATTATACATTCTTACTAAGAAAGGAAACATCATTGTATTATATATTCTTACTAAGAAAGGATACATCATTGTATTATACATTCTTACGAAGAAAGGATACATCATTTCAATATACATTCTTCCTAAGAAAGGATACATCTTTTCAATATACATTCTTCCTAAGAAAGGATACATCATTTCAATATACATTCTTCCTAAGAAAGGAAGCATCATTTCAATATACATTCTTACTAAGAAAGCAATGTCTTTAGCTTCTTAAGATACCATTTTGTAGTGCTAGGTGCCAATTTGTATCGCTAATATTCTTTTTGATTCTTCCATAAGTATTAGAATAATTCTCTATGTATCTTCTGCACAGACTTAGAAATAATCCCTTCAAATTCTTCTTTGTGATGATTAATTTTTCGATGCATTTGATGCCATGTACGTATTTGATGCCATGTACGTATTTGATGCCATGTACGTGTTTGATGCCATGTACGTATTTGATGCCATGTACGTATTTGATGCCATGTACGTATGTGATGTCATGTACGTATTTGATACCATGTACGTATATGATACAATGTACGTATTTGATCCCATGTATACGTATTTGATACCATGTACGTATTTGATACCATGTACGTATTTGATCATTAAAACATCTAGTCAACCAGCGTTGTGTATACGTTTCGTTACTCCGTTTTCTTTCTTAGAATGATAATTCTTTCAAAGGGGGGCTTACCTTAATTCTAAAGTTACACCAAATATTTTCAGATATATATAAACTTTTTTGAATCAGTTTGCGTTACCAGCGACCCGACTCAGTTTAGCAAAGCCAGCCAATCTAGAATTAGATACCTTTACGTTTTTATCTTCAAAATCAAATTGGTTAGTGTGAATCTGATGATGTTATTAGTAAAACCTGGGTTTTCCTCAACCCCCCCCTACCCCCACAGACGTTAATCAGATGTCTGTCTGTCTGTGGACGACCACTGGTACATTGTCTGTCTGTGGACGACCACTGGTACATTGTCTGTCTGTGGACGACCACTGGTACATAGTCTGTCTGTGGACGACCACTGGTACATTGTCTGTCTGTGGACGACCACTGGTACATTGTCTGTCTGTGGACGACCACTGGTACATTGTCTGTCTGTGGACGACTACTGGTACATTGTCTGTCTGTGGACGACCACTGGTACAATGTCTGTCTGTGGACGACCACTGGTACATTGTCTGTCTGTGGACGACCACTGGTACATTGTCTGTCTGTGGACGACCACTGGTACATTGTCTGTCTGTGGACGACTACTGGTACATTGTCTGTCTGTGGACGACCACTGGTACATTGTCTGTCTGTGGACGACCACTGGTACATTGTCTGTCTGTGGACGACCACTGGTACATTGTCTGTCTGTGGACGACCACTGGTACATTGTCTGTCTGTGGACGACTACTGGTACATTGTCTGTCTGTGGACGACCACTGGTACATTGTCTGTCTGTGGACGACCACTGGTACAATGTCTGTCTGTGGACGACCACTGGTACATTGTCTGTCTGTGGACGACCACTGGTACATTGTCTGTCTGTGGACGACCACTGGTACATTGTCTGTCTGTTTGACGACCACTGGTACATCGTCTGTCTGTGGACGACCACTGGTACATTGTCTGTCTGTGGACGACCACTGGTACATTGTCTGTCTGTGGACGCCACTGGTACATTGTCTGTCTGTGGACGACCACTGGTACATTGTCTGTCTGTGGACGCCACTGGTACATTGTCTGTCTGTGGACGACCACTGGTACATTGTCTGTCTGTGGACGACCACTGGTACATTGTCTGTCTGTGGACGACCACTGGTACATTGTCTGTCAGTGGACGACCACTGGTACATTGTCTGTCTGTGGACGACCACTGGTACATTGTCTGTCTGTGGACGACTACTGGTACATTGTCTGTCTGTGGACGACCACTGGTACATTGTCTGTCTGTGGACGACCACTGGTACATTGTCTGTCTGTGGACGACCACTGGTACATTGTCTGTCTGTGGACGACCACTGGTACATTGTCTGTCTGTGGACGACCACTGGTACATTGTCTGTCTGTGGACGACCACTGGTACATTGTCTGTCTGTGGACGACCACTGGTACATTGTCTGTCAGTGGACGACCACTGGTACATTGTCTGTCTGTGGACGACTGCTGGTACATTGTCTGTCTGTGGACGACCACTGGTACATTGTCTGTCTGTGGACGACCACTGGTACATTGTCTGTCTGTGGACGACCACTGGTACATTGTCTGTCTGTGGACGACCACTGGTACATTGTCTGTCAGTGGACGACCACTGGTACATTGTCTGTCTGTGGACGACCACTGGTACATTGTCTGTCTGTGGACGACCACTGGTACAATGTCTGTCTTTGGACGACCACTGGTACATTGTCTGTCTGTGGACGACCACTGGTACATTGTCTGTCTGTGGACGACTACTGGTACATTGTCTGACCACCTCACGTTGGGTCATGGATCATTTGATATACATCCCGATCTTCTGTCGACGTGGGTCAATCCTTTTTATTTCTTCCTTGTTCCCTCTGATATTCACCAGATAAGAAATCCGAGTTAGTGTTATAAGGTTGTGAGGAATCTCCTACAACCCTTGGTTCGTTGTTTGTAGTTGGGGTTGTAGTTTCTTCACGTGAACTAACGCGATGTTCTCCTCCCACTGCTCCAGAGGGAGGAGGGTGTGTATTGCACTTCACCAGGTTATTTAGCACATCTTACTAATCTGTTCAGCGATTCATTGTCGCCTCCTCATTTGTCGTCGTCTGTGTTTAGTGATCACTGTGCCTCTCCTGGCGTTGCTAATTCTGGTAATGAACGTGTGTACAATGTTCATCCGGGCTTCCTCCGTTTCCGTCATTTCGTTGCGCTACAAGTCCAGACTTCTGGTGTAGGTGAACATGTCATGTTTAGAGGCCCGCCTTCCTTAGCGAAAGGCTCCAATCACTGCTCCAGCTATCCACACAGAACCGTGCACTCTGCTGCCTGCCACTTCACACTGCGGGAACTTAATGTTTTACCGAGCGTGTGACACTGCCACCGTAACTTCTTAATAAAGTGCCGTGCTCCTCGCTGGGGTCATCTCGGTCATCCTTCGAGCTCGCGTTGTGTGCACTGGTCTGAGCAGGAGCCACACTGGCTGTCGTCTGGGGGCGTCCTGCCCCTTGCGAGTTCCATTCCTCCACCGTAGCACTTGAAGGAGCAATGTCGCGCCGTATTTCCGTTCCTGATACACAGTTCTGTGCCTGGTCGTCTGAGCGAAGTGCCCCCGAGAGGAGTGAGGGTGAGTTGAGGGAGGGTTTGTTTGGAGGGTGTTGTACGGGGATTTGTTTGGAGGGTGTTGTAGGGGGGAATGTTTGGAGGGTATTGTACGGGGATGTGGTTGGAGGGTGTTGTAAGGGGGATGTGTTTGGAGGGTGTTGTAAGGGGGGTGTGGTTGGAGGGTGTTGTAAGGGGGATGTGGTTGGAGGGTGTTGTAAGGGGTTTCTGTTTGGAGGGTGTTGTAAGGGGGTTGTGGTTGGAGGGTGTTGGAGGGGGGATGTGTTTGGAGGGTGTTGTAAGGGGGATGTGTTTGGAGGGTGTTGTAAGGGGATGTGTTTGGAGGGTGTTGTAAGGGGAATGTGTTTGGAGGGTGTTGTAAGGGGGATGTGTTTGGAGGGTGTTGTAGGTTGGAGGGTATTGTACGGGGATGTGGTTGCAGGATGTTGTAAGGGGGGTATGTTTGGAGGGTATTGTAAGGGGGGTGTGGTTGGAGGGTGTTGTAAGGGGTGTGTGTTTGGAGGGTGTTTTAGGTGGGAGTGTTTGAAGGATGTTGTACGGGGATGCGGTTGGAGGGTGTTGTAAGGGGGATGTGGTTGGAGGGGGTTGTAAAGGGGATGTGGTTGGAGGGGGTTGTAAGGGGGATGTGTTTGGAGGGTGTTGTAGATGGGGTGTTTGAAGGGTGTTGTACGGGGATGTGGTTGGAGGGTGTTGGAGGGGGAATGTGTTTGGAGGGTGTTGTAAGGGGGGTGTGGTTGGAGGGCGTTGGAGGGGGATTTGTTTGGAGGGTGCTGTAAGGAGGATGTGTTTGGAGGGTGTTGTAGGGGGATGTGTTTGTTGGGTGTCGTAGGGGGATTATGTTTGGAGGGTGTCGAAGGGGGGATTTTTTGGAGGTTGTTGTAGAGGGGATGTGTTTGGAGGTTGTTGTAGGGGGGTATGTGTTTGAAGGGTGTTGTACAGGGATGTCTTTGGAGGGTGTTGTAAGGGGGGTGTGGTTGGAGGGCGTTGGAGGGGGGATGTGTTTGGAGGGTGTTGTTAGGGGGATGTCTTTGGAGGGTGTTGTAAGGGGGATGTGGTTGGAGGATGTTGTAGGCGAGGATGTGTTTGGAGGATGTTGTAGGTAGGATGTGTTAGGAGGGTTTGTAGCGGATTTTATTGGAGTGTGATGTACGAAGACTAGTTATGGGGCGTTGTGGGTTGTAGCATGTTTGTAGACGTATACCGTGAGGAGGATGTTGTAGAGAGTCGGTTGTAGATATAGCGTTGCAAATGGAGTGTTATGAGCCAGGGTTGTAGGAGAATGTCTGGACACTGTTGCTGCCTCAGGGAGGAAGTTACAACACAGGTTGTTGCAGGCGCCTGTGTCAGGGTGTTGTAGGAATGTGTTGTGAAGAGTGTGTTACGGGCGCCTGTGTCAGGGTGTTGTAGGAATGTGTTGTGAAGAGTGTGTTACGGGTGCCTGTGTCAGGGTGTTGTAGGAATGTGTTGTGAAGAGTGTGTTACGGGCGCCTGTGTCAGGGTGTTGTAGGAATGTGTTGTAAAGAGTGTGTTACGGGCGCCTGTGTCAGGGTGTTGTAGGAATGTGTTGTGAAGAGTGTGTTGCGGGTGCCTGTGTCAGGGTGTTGTAGGAATGTGTTGTGAAGAGTGTGTTACGGGCGCCTGTGTCAGGGTGTTGTAGGAATGTGATGTGAAGAGTGTGTTGCGGGTGCCTGTGTCAGGGAGTTGTAGGAATGTGTTGTGAAGAGTGTGTTGCGGGCGCCTGTGTCAGGGTGTTGTAGGAATGTGTTGTGGAGAGTGTGTTACGGGCGCCTGTGTCAGGGTGTTGTAGGAATGTGTTGTGAAGAGTGTGTTACGGGCGCCTGTGTCAGGGTGTTGTTGGAATGTGTTATGAAGAGTGTGTTACGGGCGCCTGTGTCAGGGTGTTGTAGGAATGTGTTGTGAAGAGTGTGTTACGGGCGCCTGTGTCAGGGAGTTGTTGGAATGTGTTGTGAAGAGTGTGTTGCGGGCGCCTGTGTCAGGGAGTTGTTGGAATGTGTTGTGAAGAGTGTGTTGCTGTGAGCAAGAAGGGTTGTGGCGACGTCGTGTGAGTGCGTGTCAAATTGCCCCTCCCGAAAGAGCCGTCCTCACGCACCCCACTGCTTGCAAGCACTCTAACACACACACACACACACACACACACACCCACACACACACACACACACCCACACACACACACACACACACACACACACACACACACACACATAACCAAGCTTACGCCAGATACCCATTCGTCAACCAGCCATATAGAGGGAAGAAGAACGAACGGCTGGGGCGGCTGTGAGCCGTTCCTGCCCCGTCCGGATCTCGAACCCGGGACCGTAACCAGTGGGCAGTCGAGACTTGCACGTGTGCTTGTGTTAAAGTACCAAAGTAACGTACAAAACGATGTATTAGGCTATTCATTGGGCTGGAATGTGCACTTGGGGCATTACATAATTGGAAGGTCGTAATTGTAAATTGTCAATTAATGACAGAGGGTAAGAGTTAAGTGGGCCACGAGCTGGAGTGTACCACTGGGGTGTAAAAGTTCCTCCACGTAAATACAAGAAGTTATCAGTGGTGAGTAGGTGAAGATAATGGCATATACAGTTAAGCATCAAGTGGATTGCTCTAGTGGTGTGTTGTTGTCATACATTATGTATGTAATGGTGAACATTATATTAACTCATTAATATTTTCCCGTTGCCTGCTTTGCAATGATATATAAATCGTACACTTAACTATTGGTAAAACTAAGCCATTTGCTTGTATAGCTGTGTGCACTTGATGGTGGATAGTGTATGACATTAACAATATTAGGTTAAGGGTAATTCTCGTAGACTACTTGTTGGTACAAGGTCATTATGGTAAGGGTCGTTTGTCAGGTGAGGTCAGCCTTGGTGGGTGTGGGCGCATGTGTCTTGCCCTACATACAACCACCACTTTCCCCACAACAACAGAAAACGTACAACTTACCTTATACGGTCGGCAGTACAGCCTCACACTCCCCAGTTGTAATTCCATGAAAGAAAACACATAATATGTGGCACACTGCACTACTGGTGGTGTTTACATGTCCTGTGCTATCCAGTCCCCTTCGTCGCGTCTTTACCCTGACGATGTCGCCTACGGCCGGAGCCGTCATACGAAGGGCCATTTGTGGCTGTGTTGGTGTAGCGAGCTGCAGCCAGAAGGCTGAGTCTCGTGTGAGGTATATCGTCGCATTACACCAACCTCGCAGCGGTTCGTCTGTGTCTGGACTTCTGACACCACTCAGTCCTTCACACGTGCACACGCACACGCACGCACACGGATGACCGGGCACTGAAGGCGTATAGAAACACCAGAGGGGCAGTCCCCCGCCGGGTCACACCACAGGGCCAGACCACAGACACATGACCAACCCCGGCGGTCAGCGGGAGTGAAGAGGGACGGGCGGGGGGGCCAGAGGCGTGCGTCCACACACCACAGCTGGGCCGACGTCACTAAAACTCCTTCCGACAATTACTCATTTCTAGAACACGAAGGGCCAGGCCTCGTTACCCACCACCACCACCACCACCCTTTTTCCCTGCTGCTGTTTGTAGCGTCAGGCGATCCCTTATCGTACCTCCCTCTCTGTCTCTCCTTCGGTCATGCCCTAAAGCCAGCGGGAGCCTGTGTAGGGCACGGGAAGGGGGGGTTGGGGGGGTGCCCCATCAAGTGTTTGTGTCTCGCGTATTGCCTTGGTTATGATGACGTCACTGTGGCCCTGGGAGAGTGGGGGGGGGTTAAAGGGGGAGGGGGACCCCTCCCCCTTCCCCATCCGGTTCATCAAGACGGAAGTGTGAACGTTCCGGAATGTTCAAGACGTGTTCTACAATTTGCCTTGTGTGTTCTGTAGAACTCTTCTTCCTCCCGCTCCCCTCCGTGTCAGCGGATGATCACAGCTCTGTATTACCACCTCGGCCCGCTTACAGGACAAGAGCCAGCGGGGGCTCTCGCCTCCGTACCAGTTGGTGTGTGGACGATGCATAACTGACCAGAACGAAGCCATACGGAAGGCGCGGGGCTGACGTAGATATGTTCGTGGTGGCGACCAACAAATCCTGCACACGGGTCTTGCTTGATCTGTTCCCGCGACAGACACCATGTTGCACAGACACCATGTTGCACAGACACCATGTTGCACAGACACCATGTTGCACAGGGGAAGAAAACGCTTTCTTGATAATGGTGTCCACCACACCAGACGTATCCTCATACCAGCAAGGGTAATTGAAATGGCTAACTTAAATGGCTAATTCAAATGGCTAACATAAAGGATATCCACTCCTATGAAAAGAAAACCCATGAATGAAACAGGAGGACAAGCAGTTCCTGCGTCCAGAAGATAGACAGACTTCTCAAAAGTTCTTTTGAGTTATGTCTCCTCAGGTGAGGGAAGGTGTCGACTGGTGAGGGGGCGTCCCTCCCCCCCCCCTCCGTGCCAACACTTAGTAAGACCCCTAAACCCACACGTGTGGATGATTGGCCGTTCGAGTTAAGGGTTGTTTTTTGGGGGAAGGGGGAGGGGCGGATAACGAGCACACAGACAGCATGAATGATAGAGTTGAACCAGCAGCAGAGCTATACCCTTGTTGTGGTCACCTGTGTAGAATGAGGACGAGTTTTGTTGTGTTCCTGACGAACACGACACGAACGGCCATGGCTGAGTGTGTCCTTGTGCTACGCAGGACCAGCGTATTAACTCTTGTGTTACGCAGGACCAGCGTATTAACTCTTGTGTTACGCAGGACCAGCGTATTAACTCTTGTGCTACGCAGGACCAGCGTATTAACTCTTGTGTTACGCAGGACCAGCGTATTAACTCTTGTGTTACGCAGGACCAGCGTATTAACTCTTGTGTTACGCAGGACCAGCGTATTAACTCTTGTGTTACGCAGGACCAGCGTATTAACTCTTGTGTTACGCAGGACCACCGTATTAACTCTTACCTTCCACGTCTGCGCTACGTCCAGTGTCAGGGATGTGTCGAGTCCTTTGGAGGGAGAGCTCTTTGACGACCGTCTTGTAAGCTTATGCTGTCCACGTAGCCCTTTGCAGGCGGAGTCCGGTAACACCAGAGATTAGGATGATGGAGCGTAAACGAATTAAATTCAAACGGAGTTAGCCGCACGCGCACCAGCACAGCACGTGGAACGGACGTGCGTGGAGTTAGCCGCACGCGCACCAGCACAGCACGTGGGACGGACGTGCGACCTTCGTGTATGGGTCAAGGAATGGACGCCAACATCGTACGCCCGGCAGTGCAGGCCCGCTTGGTGGCCGCTTGCAGTCCGTAACGTATCGTTACGTAGTCAAGTCTTTAGATACGACAGTTGCGGTAGTGGTTAACGTAAGGCGAGGAGGGAGGGGGTGGGGGAAATGTGAACCAGCTGAGGAAAACGTAACAATATGGTCTGAAATGATGAAATTTGGTCGCAAATTAAGAGGTGTTGTGTCGGTGGCGCGTGATCGTGGTTGGCGTGTCGGCATTTTCAGTAACGCCGGATAATTCAGTCGCTTTTAGCTTCATATCAAAGCCTTGCGTGAAAGAGATAACAATTAGCCACATCGACCTCGCCAGAGGCTTGTGTACGACGGTGTGACGTAAGGAGAAGTGGGAGGTGACCGTACGAGCTTTTCCCGCCACCACCTGGCGCCGCCGTCGCTCATGTAAACAAAGGGAATTTCTGGCCAGATTGACACACACACACACACACACACGTACGACGTGCTACAAGCTCCCGTGGTGTAGCGGTTAGCGTTCCCGACGTTTACGCATACACCAGGGTGGAGCGCATGGGTTCGAATCCTAATTGCGGCAGTTTGCCCACAGTCAGTCCAGCTGTTCATCCACTCTTTGGGGTCGGGTGGATGAAGGGTACCTTACTCAGGCTAGGGTATGTATAGGGTATATGTAGGGTGTATATATAGGGCTTTGCTTGGTTTCCCGTGCCATCGCTGCAGTCTGTCGCTGCAAGGAACATTGAGATTTATACTGCCTCTTTGCCGCACTTGTACTGCCTTTGTGCGGCATTTATACTGCCTCTGTGCCACATTTATACTGCCTCTGTGCCACATTTATACTGCCTCTGTGCCACATTTATACTGCTTCTGTGCCGCATTTATGCTGCCTCTGTGCAGCATGTATACTGCCTCTGTGCGGAATTTATACTGCCTTTGTGCGGCATTCACACTGCCTCTATTCCAGATTTATACTGCCTCTATGCCGAATTTATACTACCTCTGTGCCAAATTCATATTGGCTGTGTGCGGCATTCATGCTGCCTCTGTGCCGCATTTATACTGCCTCTGCTGCTGCATTTATACTGCCTCTGTACCACACTTACACTGCCTCTGTGCCGCATTTATACTTCCTCTGTGGCGCATCTATACTGACTCTGCTGCCGCACTTATACTGCCTCTGTGCCAGATTTATACTGCCTCTGTGCTGCACTTATACTGCCTCTGTGTCGCATTTATACTGCTTCTGCTGCCTCACTTATGCTGCCTCTGTTCCGCATTTATACTGCCTCTGCCACTTATACTGCCTCTGTGCGGCATTTGTACTGCCTCTATGCCACATTTATATTGCCTCTGTGCCGCACTTATACTGCCTCTGTGCCGCATTTATGCTGCTTCTGCTGCCGCGTTCATACTGCCTCTGTATGCCGCACTTACACTGTCTCTGTGCTGTATTTATATTGCCTCTGTTCCGCATTCATAATGCCTCTGCGACCTTAGCTATCTGTCGCTGCAAGGAACATAGAGATTTACATTGCCCCTGTGCCGCACTTATACTGCCTCTGCTCCGCATTTGAACTGCCTCTGTCCCGCATTAATCCTGCCTCTGTGCCGCATTTATACTGCCTCTGTGCCGCATTTATGCTGCCTCTGTGCCGCATTTATACTGCCTCTGTGCCGCGTTTATACTGCCTCTATGCTGCATTCATACTGCTTCAGTACCGCATTCATACTGCCTCTATGTTGCATTTATACTGCCTCTGTGCCGCATTGATACTACCTCTGTGCCGCATTAATACTGCCTCTGCGGCATTTATACTGTTTCTACTGCTGCATTTATGCTGCCTCTGCTTCCGCATTTATACTGCCTCTGTGCTGCATCTATGCTGCCGCATTATACTACCTCTGTGCTGCATCTATGCTGCGCTATTATACTGCCTCTGTGCCGCATTCATACTGCCTCTGCTGCCGCATCTCCCCGCACGTCGGACCCTGACGCACGGAATCCTAGCGGCCGCCTGCGGCCAGCACCTGAACCCGCTGGCTATACAGCCGCAGGTGAACACCCCCCCCCCCCCTTCCCGCCGCAGCCGCCCCAACCCTTGTACTTAATCGTGCCAGATCAATAATGTGTACCGGGTCTGTGGTGGCACTGCCTCTCCCCAGTACATTCCTGGGGGGGGACTGCAGGACAGTCTTCCCCCCTCCCCCCCTCCCCCCCTCCCCTCTAATACCCGTGTCTACTTCAACTCTTCAATGATTTAGTGGGTGACGCGTCGTGACGCAGAGGAGCCGACCCGCTGGCGTGACGCTCTTCTTAGATGACGATTGTAGTCCATAAATGATTTATAGACCAACACCTCCCCCCACAGTCTCATATATATATATATATATATATATATATATATATATATATATATATATATATATATATATATATATATATATATATATATATATATATATATATATATTTTTTTTTTTTTTTTTATTTTTATACTTTGTCGCTGTCTCCCGCGTTAGCGAGGTAGCGCAAGGAAACAGACGAAAGAAATGGCCCAACCCCCCCCACACACATGTACATACACACGTCCACACACGCAAATATACATACCTACACAGCCTTCCATGGTTTACCCCAGACGCTTCACATGCCTTGATTCAATCCACTGACAGCACGTCAACCCCGGTATACCACATCGCTCCACTTCACTCTATTCCTTGCCCTCCTTTCACCCTCCTGCATGTTCAGGCCCCGATCACACAAAATCCTTTTCACTCCATCTTTCCACCTACAATTTGGTCTCCCTCTTCTCCTCGTTCCCTCCACCTCCGACACATATATCCTCTTGGTCAATCTTTCCTCACTCATTCTCTCCATGTGCCCAGACCATTTCAAAACACCCTCTTCTGCTCTCTCAACCACGCTCTTTTTATTTCCACACATCTCTCTTACCCTTACGTTACTTACTCGATCAAACCACCTCACACCACACATTGTCCTCAAACATCTCATTTCCAGCACATCCATCCTCCTGCGCACAACTCTATCCATAGCCCACGCCTCGCAACCATACAACATTGTTGGAACCACTATTCCCTCAAACATACCCATTTTTTGCTTTCCGGGATAATGTTCTCGACTTCCACACATTCTTCAAGGCTCTCAAAATTTTCGCCCCCTCCCCCACCCTATGATCCACTTCCGCTTCCATGGTTCCATCCGCTGACAGATCCACTCCCAGATATCTAAAACACTTCACTTCCTCCAGTTTTTCACCATTCAAACTCACCTCCCAATTGACTTGACCCTCAACCCTACTGTACCTAATAACCTTGCTCTTATTCACATTTACTCTTAACTTTCTTCTTCCACACATTTTACCAAACTCCGTCACCAGCTTCTGCAGTTTCTCACATGAATCCGCCACCAGCGCTGTATCATCAGCGAACAACAACTGACTCACTTCCCAAGCTCTCTCATCCCCAACAGACTTCATACTTGCCCCTCTTTCCAAAACTCTTGCATTCACCTCCCTAACAACCCCATCCATAAACAAATTAAACAACCATGGAGACATCACACACCCCTGCCGCAAACCTACATTCACTGAGAACCAATCACTTTCCTCTCTTCCTACACGTACACATGCCTTACATCCTCGATAAAAACTTTTCACTGCTTCTAACAACTTGCCTCCCACACCATATATTCTTAATACCTTCCACAGAGCATCTCTATCAACTCTATCATATGCCTTCTCCAGATCCATAAATGCTACATACAAATCCATTTGCTTTTCTAAGTATTTCTCACATACATTCTTCAAAGCAAACACCTGATCCACACATCCTCTACCACTTCTGAAACCACACTGCTCTTCCCCAATCTGATGCTCTGTACATGCCTTCACCCTCTCAATCAATACCCTCCCATATAATTTACCAGGAATACTCAACAAACTTATACCTCTGTAATTTGAGCACTCACTCTTATCCCCTTTGCCTTTGTACAATGGCACTATGCACGCATTCCGCCAATCCTCAGGCACCTCACCATGAGTCATACATACATTAAATAACCTTATCAACCAGTCAACAATACAGTCACCCCCTTTTTTAATAAATTCCACTGCAATACCATCCAAACCTGCTGCCTTGCCGGCTTTCATCTTCCGCAAAGCTTTTACTACCTCTTCTCTGTTTACCAAATCATTTTCCCTAACCCTCTCACTTTGCACACCACCTCGACCCAAACACCCTATATCTGCCACTCTGTCATCAGACACATTCAACAAACCTTCAAAATACTCATTCCATCTCCTTCTCACATCACCACTACTTGTTATCACCTCCCCATTTACGCCCTTCACTGAAGTTCCCATTTGCTCCCTTGTCTTACGCACCCTATTTACCTCCTTCCAGAACATCTTTTTATTCTCCCTAAAATTTACTGATAGTCTCTCACCCCAACTCTCATTTGCCCTTTTTTTCACCTCTTGCACCTTTCTCTTGACCTCCTGTCTCTTTCTTTTATACTTCTCCCACTCAATTGCATTTTTTCCCTGCAAAAATCGTCCAAATGCCTCTCTCTTCTCTTTCACTAATACTCTTACTTCTTCATCCCACCACTCACTACCCTTTCTAAACAGCCCACCTCCCACTCTTCTCATGCCACAAGCATCTTTTGCGCAATCCATCACTGATTCCCTAAATACATCCCATTCCTCCCCCACTCCCCTTACTTCCATTGTTCTCACCTTTTTCCATTCTGTACACAGTCTCTCCTGATACTTCTTCACACAGGTCTCCTTCCCAAGCTCACTTACTCTCACCACCTTCTTCACCCCAACACTCACTCTTCTTTTCTGAAAACCCATACTAATCTTCACCTTAGCCTCCACAAGATAATGATCAGACATCCCTATAGTTGCACCTCTCAGCACATTGACATCCAAAAGTCTCTCTTTCGCACGCCTGTCCATTAACACGTAATCAAATAACGCTCTCTGGCCATCTCTCCTACTTACATAAGTATACTTATGTATATCTCGCTTTTTAAACCAGGTATTCCCAATCATCAGTCCTTTTTCAGCACATAAATCTACAAGCTCTTCACCATTTCCATTTACAACACTGAACACCCCATGCATACCAATTATTCCCTCAACTGCCACATTACTCACCTTTGCATTCAAATCACCCATCACTATAACCCGGTCTCGTGCATCAAAACCGCTAACACACTCATTTAGCTGCCCCCAAAACACTTGCCTCTCATGATCTTTCTTCTCATGCCCAGGTGCATATGCACCAATAATCACCCACCTCTCTCCATCAACTTTCAATTTTACCCATATTAATCGAGAATTTACTTTCTTACATTCTATGACATACTCCCACAACTCCTGTTTCAGGAGTATTGCTACTCCTTCCCTTGCTCTTGTCCTCTCACTAACCCCTGACTTCACTCCCCAGACATTTCCAAACCACTCTTCCCCTTTACCCTTGAGCTTCGTTTCACTCAGAGCCAAAACATCCAGGTTCCTTTCCTCAAACATACTACCTATCTCTCCTTTTTTCACATCTTGGTTACATCCACACACATTTAGGCACCCCACTCTGAGCCTTCGAGGAGGATGAGCACTCCCCGCGTGACTCCTTCTTCTGTTTCCCATTTTAGAAAGTTAATACAAGGAGGGGAGGATTTCCGGCCCCCGGAAATATATATATATATATATATATATATATATATATATATATATATATATATATATATATATATATATATATATATATATATATATAACGCGGGAGACAGCGACGAGGTATAAAAAAGAGGGGCAAGTATGAAGTCTGTTGGGGATGAGAGAGCTTGGGAAGTGAGTCAGTTGTTGTTCGCTGATGATACAGCGCTGGTGGCTGATTCATGTGAGAAACTGCAGAAGCTGGTGACTGAGTTTGGTAAAGTGTGTGGAAGAAGAAAGTTAAGAGTAAATGTGAATAAGAGCAAGGTTATTAGGTACAGTAGGGTTGAGGGTCAAGTCAATTGGGAGGTGAGTTTGAATGGAGAAAAACTGGAGGAAGTGAAGTGTTTTAGATATCTGGGAGTGGATCTGTCAGCGGATGGAACCATGGAAGCGGAAGTGGATCATAGGGTGGGGGAGGGGGCGAAAATTTTGGGAGCCTTGAAAAATGTGTGGAAGTCGAGAACATTATCCCGGAAAGCAAAAATGGGTATGTTTGAAGGAATAGTAGTTCCAACAATGTTGTATGGTTGCGAGGCGTGGGCTATGGATAGAGTTGTGCGTAGGAGGATGGATGTGCTGGAAATGAGATGTTTGAGGACAATGTGTGGTGTGAGGTGGTTTGATCGAGTAAGTAACGTAAGGGTAAGAGAGATGTGTGGAAATAAAAAGAGCGTGGTTGAGAGAGCAGAAGAGGGTGTTTTGAAATGGTTTGGGCACATGGAGAGAATGAGTGAGGAAAGATTGACCAAGAGGATATATGTGTCGGAGGTGGAGGGAACGAGGAGAAGAGGGAGACCAAATTGGAGGTGGAAAGATGGAGTGAAAAGGATTTTGTGTGATCGGGGCCTGAACATGCAGGAGGGTGAAAGGAGGGCAAGGAATAGAGTGAATTGGAGCGATGTGGTATACAGGGGTTGACGTGCTGTCAGTGGATTGAATCAAGGCATGTGAAGCGTCTGGGGTAAACCATGGAAAGCTGTGTAGGTATGTATATTTGCGTGTGTGGACGTGTGTATGTACATGTGTATGGAGGGGGTTGGGCCATTTCTTTCGTCTGTTTCCTTGCGCTACCTCGCAAACGCGGGAGACAGCGACAAAGTATAAAAAAAAAAAAAAAAAAAAAATATATATATATATATATATATATATATATATATATATATATATATATATATATATATATATATATATATATTGAGTGGGAGATGTATAAAAGAAAGAGACAGTAGGTCAAGAGAAAGGTGCAAGAGGTGAAAAAGAGGGCAAATAAGAGTTGGGGTGAGAGAGTATCATTAAATTTTAGGGAGAATAAAAAGATGTTCTGGAAGGAGGTAAATAAAGTGCGTAAGACAAGGGAGCAAATGGGAACTTCAGTGAAGGACGCAAATGGGGAGGTGATAACAAGTAGTGGTGATGTGAGAAGGAGATGGAGTGAGTATTTTGAAGGTTTGTTGAATGTGTTTGATGATAGAGTGGCAGATATAGGGTGTTTTGGTCGAGGTGGTGTGCAAAGTGAGAGGGTTAGGGAAAATGATTTGATAAACAGAGAAGAGGTAGTAAAAGCTTTGCTCAAGATGAAAGCCAGCAAGGCAGCAGGTTTGGATGGTATTGCAGTGGAATTTATTAAAAAAGGGGGTGACTGTATTGTTGACTGGTTGGTAAGCTTATTTAATGTATGTATGACTCATGGTGAGGTGCCTGAGGATTGGCGGAATGCGTGCATAGTGCCATTGTACAAATGCAAAGGGGATACGAGTGAGTGCTCAAATTACACAGGCATAAGTTTGTTGAGTATTCCTGGTAAATTATATGGGAGGGTATTGATTGAGGGGGTGAAGGCATGTACAGAGCGATCATCAGATTGGGAAAGAGCAGTGTGGTTTCAGAAGTGGTAGAGGATGTGTGGATCAGGTGTTTGATTTGAAGAATGTATGTGAGAAATACTTAGAAAAGCAAATGGATTTGTATGTAGCATTTATGGATCTGGAGAAGGCATATGATAGAGTTGATAGAGATGCTCTGTGGAAGGTATTAAGGATATATGGTGTGGGAGGCAAGTTGTTAGAAGCAGTGAAAAGTTTTTATCGAGGATGTAAGGCATGTGTACGTGTAGGAAGAGAGGAAAGTGATTGGTTCTCAGTGAATGTAGGTTTGCGGCAGGGGTGTGTGATATCTCCATGGTTGTTTAATCTGTTTATGGATGGGGTTGTTAGGGAGGTGAATGCAAGAGTTTTGGAAAGAGGGGCAAGTATGAAGTCTGTTGTGGATGAAAGAGCTTGGGAAGTGAGTCAGTTGTTGTTCGCTGATGATACAGCGCTGGTGGCTGATTCATGTGAGAAACTGCAGAAGCTGGTGACTGAGTTTGGTAAAGTGTGTGAAAGAAGAAAGTTAAGAGTAAATGTGAATAAGAGCAAGGTTATTAGGTACAGTAGGGTTGAGGGTCAAGTAATTTGGGAGTTAAGTTTGAATGGAGAAAAACTGGAGGAAGTAAAGTGTTTTAGATATCTGGGAGTGGATCTGGCAGCGGATTGAACCATGGAAGCGGAAGTGAATCATAGGGTGGGGGAAGGGGCGAAAATCCTGTGAGCCTTGAAGAATGTTTGGAAGTCGAGAACATTATCTCGGAAAGCAAAAATGGGTATGTTTGAAGGAATAGTGGTTCCAACAATGTTGTATGGTTGCGAGGCGTGGGCTACGGATAGAGTTGTGCGCAGGAGGGTGGATGTGCTGGAAATGAGATGTTTGAGGACAATGTGTGGTGTGAGGTGGTTTGATCGAGTAAGTAATGTAAGAGTAAGAGAGATGTGTGGAAATAAATAGAGCGTGGTTGAGACAGCAGAAGAGGGTGTTTTGAAATGGTTTGGGCACATGAAGAGAATGAGTGAGGAAAGATTGACCAAGAGGATATATATGTCGGAGGTGGAGGGAACGAGAAGTGGGAGACCAAATTGGAGGTGGAAAGATGGAGTGAAAAAGATTTTGTGTGATCGTTGCCTGAACATGCAGGAGGGTGAAAGGAGGGCAAGGAATAGAGTGAATTGGATCGATGTGGTATACCGGGGTTGACGTGCTGTCAGTGGATTGAATCAGGGCATGTGAAGCGTCTGGGGTAAACCATGGAAAGTTGTGTGGGGCCTGGATGTGGAAAGGGAGCTGTGGTTTCGGGCATTATTGCATGACAGCTAGAGACTGAGTGTGAACGAATAGGGCCTTTGTTGTCTTTTCCTAGTGCTACCTCGCACACATGAGGGGGGAGGGGGATGGTATTCCATGTGTGGCGAGGTGGCGATGGGAATGAATAAAGGTAGACAGTGTGAATTGTGTGCATGGGTATATATGTATGTGTCTGTGTGTGCATATATATGTGTACATTGAGATGTATAGGTATGCATATTTGCGTTTGTGGACGTGTATGTATATACATTGTGTATGGGGGTGGGTTGGGCCATTTCTTTCGTCTGTTTCCTTGCGCTACCTCGCAAACGCGGGAGACAGCGACAAAGCAAAATAAAAAAAAATAATACATATATATATATATATATATATATATATATATATATATATATATATATATATATATATATATATATATATATATATATTGTCGCTGTCTCCCGCGTTTGCGAGGTAGCGCAAGGAAACAGACGAAAGAAATGGCCCAACCCACCCCCATACACATGTATATACATACGTCCACACACGCAAATATACATACCTACACAGCTTTCCATGGTTTACCCCAGATGCTTCACATGCCCTGATTCAATCCACTGACAGCACGTCAACCCCGGTATACCACATCGATCCAATTCACTCTATTCCTTGCCCTCCTTTCACCCTCCTGCATGTTCAGGCCCCGATCACACAATATCTTTTTCACTCCATCTTTCCACCTCCACTTTGGCCTCCCACTTCTCCTCGTTCACTCCACCTCCGATACATATATCCTCTTGGGGGGCCAGAAATCCTCCCCTCCTTGTATTTTTTTTTAACTTTCTAAAATGGGAAACAGAAGAAGGAGTCACGCGGGGAGTGCTCATCCTCCTCGAATGCTCAGACTGGGGTGTCTAAATGTGTGTGGATGTAACCAAGATGTGAAAAAAGGAGAGATAGGTAGTATGTTTGAGAAAAGGAACCTGGATGTTTTGGCTCTGAGTGAAACGAAGCTCAAGGGTAAAGGGGAAGAGTGGTTTGGGAATGTCTTGGGAGTAAAGTCAGGGGTTAGTGAGAGGACAAGAGCAAGGGAAGGAGTAGCAGTACTCCTGAAACAGGAGTTGTGGGAGTATGTGATAGAATGTAAGAAAGTAAATTCTCGATTAATATGGGTAAAACTGAAAGTTGATGGAGATAGATATGGGTAAAACTGAAAGTTGATGGAGAGAGATGGGTGATTATTGGTGCATATGCACCTGGGCATGAGAAGAAAGATCATGAGAGGCAAGTGTTTTGGGAACAGCTGAATGAGTGTGTTAGTGGTTTTGATGCACGAGACCGGGTTATAGTGATGGGTGATTTGAATGGAAAGATGAGTAATGTGGCAGTTGAGGGAATAATTGGTATACATGGGGTGTTCAGTGTTGTAAATGGAAATGGTGAAGAGCTTGCAGATTTATGTGCTGAAAAAGGACTGGTGATTGGGAATACCTGGTTTAAAAAGCGAGATATACATAAGTATACGTATGTAAGTAGGAGAGATGGCCAGAGAGCGTTATTGGATTACGTGTTAATTGACAGGCGCGCGAAAGAGAGACTTTTGGATGTTAATGTGCTGAGAGGTGCAACTGGAGGATGTCTGATCATTATCTTGTGGAGGCTAAGGTGAAGATTTGTATGGGTTTTCGAAAAGAAGAGTGAATGTTGGGGTGAAGAGGGTGGTGAGAGTAAGTGAGCTTGGGAAGGAGACTTGTGTGAGGAAGTACCTGGAGAGACTGAGTACAGAATGGAAAAAGGTGAGAACAATGGAAGTAAGGGGAGTGGGGAAGGAATGGGATGTATTTAGGGAACCAGTGATGGATTGCGCAAAAGATGCTTGTGGCATGAGAAGAGTGGGAGGTGGGTTGATTAGAAAGGGTAGCGAGTGGTGGGATGAAGAAGTAAGATTATTAGTGAAAGAGAAGAGAGAGGCATTTGGACGATTTTTGCAGGGATATATATATATATATATATATATATATATATATATATATATATATATATATATATATATATATATATATATATATATATATATATATATATATATTTATATATATATATATATTCCTATGAGTCCACGGGGAAAATGAAACACGAAAAGTTCCCAAGTGCACTTTCATGTAATAATCACATCATCAGGGGAGACACAAGAGAGAAATATAACAGTCAGTTGATATACATCGAAGAGACGAAGGTCGGACGCCATTTGGTAAACATGTGATTGTCCAAAACATACAACGAGCGTTCATAAACTTATCATTTTACAAATCTTATCAACAATAAAGTTATCTAATTTGTATAGATCATCACTAATATTAAGAGTATAATTCTTTGTGTATTTAATAATAGAAGATTCAGTGATATTTCTGTTGGTAATAGAGTTAGAGTTAATAACTGAGATGGCGTTACTCCAGTCAATACAATGATCATAGTTTTTAACATGATTAAACAAGGCATTTGATTCTTGTCCCGTTCTTATACTATATTTATGTTGCTTAAGTCTAACAGAAAGATCCTTACTAGTCGGACCAACATAAAATTTATCACAGTTTCTACAAGGCACTTTATAGATGCAACCAAGACAATTTTTTGGTGAATTCCTCATTAAGATATTCTTTATAGTATTATTGTTGCTAAAGGCAACATTTACATTAAAGGATTTAAGCAACATGGGAAGCAAAGTGAAATTATTATTAAAAGGGAGAACTAAAAGATTCTTGGTGTCTATGGGAGGTTTGAGCTCAACTCTATTGAATGATTTCTTTGCTAACTTAAGGGATTTATCAATGAAAGATCTACGGCACTTTAACTTAGATCTAATAGAATATATCTTCTCAAACTCATCATCAATAAACTCTGGACTGCAAATACGTAATGCCCTAAGGAACATAGATTGAAATGATGATAATTTAACTCTGTCATGTTGAGATGAGTAATAATGGATATATGAGCGTACATTGGTAGGTTTTCTGTATATGCTAAACTTAAACTTGTTTCCTTGTCTATGGATCATGCAATCTAAAAATGGTAACATACCATTATTTTCATTTTCTACAGTAAATTTGATGGAAGGTACTAAATTGTTAAGTAAAGGGAGAAATAGTTGTAAATTTTTATTTGTTGGCCAAACAGAAAGAACATCATCTACATATCTAAACTAAATTGCATTAGAAGGTAAGACATCCTTTAGTAATTATGTTTCAAAAAAGTCCATATAAAGATTACTTAGTACAGGTGAAAGAGGTTTACCCATTGCCATACCAAATTTTTGAGCATAATAATCTCCATTAAACTGAAATACAGTCTTTTATACACAATTTTATCAGTTCAATGAAATTACACTTTGAAATAGGTAAATAAATATCATCCAAGACATCAAATAAATATTCTAAAAGGTCATCAACTGGAACTTTAGTGAAAAGTGAGGAAACATCAAAGCTAACTAGTTTGAAATCAAAATTAACATTGATATTGTTTAGCTTGTTGACTAAATCTACATTGTTCATGATAGTAGAATTTGATACCTTACCCACTAAAGGGTTTTATAAGGAAACTAACCATTTTGACAATTTATATGTGATGGAGCCTACTGAACTCACTATAGGTCTTGCTAGAAAATTCTGTTTATGTGTTTTGATAAGTCCATACATATATGGCAATGAAGGGGACAAAGATGACAAATTTTGATAAGAGAACCATTACCTTTTAACAACAACTTCACTTCTTTAATGAAGTGAAAATTAACTGCTTCTAAGGGATTTTTACTAAGATTAGAATATGTTGTGTTATCATTTTTTAAGGTGTTAATAGCTCTTATGAATCTTTTAGGGCAATTAGCTTCCACTGGTTTTGACAAACTGGCATACACTAAACCCTTACAGATATTAATATCATCATTACATAAATTACTGTATTTTTCTAAATTACAAAAAGACTTTGTGACATCAACACAGCTGGCTTCTCTGTTAGAGCACACAAAGCTTAAACCATAGCCTAATGCACGCAAGGAATCTTTATCTAGTTGTTTATTAAACAGGTTTACTACAAAAGATGGATTTGTGTTCTTAGTCCAGTCGCTGTTTTCAATAAGATGGTCCAACTTACGATTTAGTGACACTTGCAGCCTATTGCGTTCTTTCCTTAATTCATCATAGCAATAGTCCAACGTCCGGTTCTTCCAGTGTGTCGGTATTGCCATTTGAAAAGCGCGTTTCTTCTCTCTTGAATTGCGAAAAGTTACAAGTGTCACTAAAACCAGGTATTCCCAATCACCAGTGCTTTTTTAGCACATAAATCTACAAGCTCTTCACCATTTCCATTTACAACACTGAAGACTCCATGTATACCAATTATTCCCTCAACTGCCACATTACTCACCTTTGCATTAAAATCACCCATCACTATAACCCGGTCTTGTGCATCAAAACCACTAACACACTCATTCAGCTGCTCCCAGATCACTTGCCTCTCATGATCTTTCTTCTCATGCCCAGGTGCATATGCACCAATAATCACCCATCTCTCTCCATCAACTTTCAGTTTTACCCATATCAATCTAGAATTTACTTTCTTACACTCTATCACATACTCCCACAGCTCCTGATTCAGGAGTAGTGCTACTCCTTCCCTTGCTCTTGTCCTCTCACTAACCCCTGACTTTACTCCCAAGACATTCCCAAACCACTCTTCCCCTTTACCCTTGAGCTTCGTTTCACTCAGAGCCAAAACATCCAGGTTCCTTTCCTCAAACATATTACCTATCTCCCTTTTTTTCTCATCTTGGTTACATCCACACACATTTAGACACCCCAATCTGAGCCTTCGAGGAGGATGAGCACTCCTCGCGTGACTCCTTCTTCTGTTTCCCCTTTTAGAAAGTTAAAATACAAGGAGGGGAGGGTTTCTGGCCCCCCGCTCCCGTCCCCTTTAGTCGCCCTCTACGACACGTAAGGAATGCGTGGGAAGTATTCTTTCTCCCCTATCCCCAGGGATTATTATTCTCAAAAATTTTGTATGGCAATGGGTAAACCTCTTTCACCTGTATTAATTAATCTTTATATGGAATTTTTTGAAACATAATTACTAAGGGATGTCTTACCTTCTAATGTAATTTGGTTTAGGTATGTAGATGATGTTCTTTGTGTTTGGCCAACAAATGAAAATTTACAAATATTTCTCCCCTTACTTAACAATTTAGTACCTTCTATCAAATTTAGTGTAGAAAATGAAAATAATGGTATGTTACCATTTTTAGATTGCATGATCCATAGACAAGGAAACAAGTTTAAGTTTAGCATATACAGAAAACCCACCAATGTACGCTCATATATCCATTATTACTCATCTCAACATGACAGAGTTAAATCATCATCATTTCAATCTATGTTCCTTAGGGCATTACGTATTTGAGTCCAGAGTTTATTGATGATGAGTTTGAGAAGATATATTCTATTGTATCTAAGTTAAAGTACCCTAGATCTTTCATTGATAAATCCCTTAAGTTAGCAAAGAAATCATTTTATAGAGTTAAGCCCAAACCTCCTATTGGCACCAAGAATCTTTTAGTTCTTCCTTTTGATAATAATTTCACTTTACTTCCCATGTTGCCTAAATCCCTTAATGTAAATGTTGCCTTTAGCAACAATAATACTATAAAGAATATCTTAATGAGGAATTCACCAGAAAATTGTCTTGGTTGCATCTATAAAGTGCCTTGTAGAAACTGTGATAAATTTTATGTTGGTCCGACTAGTAAGGATCTTTCTGTTAGACTTGAGTAACATAAATATAGAAAAATCATTGAATCCTCTATTATTGAATACACAAAGAATTATAATCTTAATATTAGTGATGGTCTATACAAATTAGATAACTTTATCGTTGATAAGATTTGTGAAATGATAAGTTTATGAACGCTTGCTGTATGTTTTGGACAATCACATGTTTACCAAATGGCGTCCTAGCTTCGTCTCTTCGATGTATATCAACTGACTGTTATATTTCTCTCTTGTGTCTCCCCTGATGATGTGGTTATTACACGAAAGTGCACTTGGGAACTTTTCATGTTTCATTTTCCCCTTGGACTCGTAGGAATATCTTGATCACGCGCAAAATTGTGATCCTTTCCAATATATATATTCATATATGGATCTGGAGAAGGCATATGATAGAGTTGATAGAGATGCTCTGTGGAAGGTATTAAGAATATATGGTGTGGGAGGAAAGTTGTTAGAAGCAGTGAAAAGTTTTTATCGAGGATGTAAGGCATGTGTACGTGTAGGAAGAGAGGAAAGTGATTGGTTCTCAGTGAATGTAGGTTTGCGGCATGGGTGTGTGATGTCTCCATGGTTGTTTAATTTGTTTATGGATGGGGTTGTTAGGGAGGTAAATGCAAGAGTTTTGGAAAGAGGGGCAAGTATGAAGTCTGTTGGGGATGAGAGAGCTTGGGAAGTGAGTCAGTTGTTGTTCGCTGATGATACAGCGCTGGTGGCTGATTCATGTGAGAAACTGCAGAAGCTGGTGACTGAGTTTGGTAAAGTGTGTGAAAGAAGAAAGTTAAGAGTAAATGTGAATAAGAGCAAGGTTATTAGGTACAGTAGGGTTGAGGGTCAAGTCAATTGGGAGGTGAGTTTGAATGGAGAAAAACTGGAGGAAGTGAAGTGTTTTAGATATCTGGGAGTGGATCTGGCAGCGGATGGAACCATGGAAGCGGAAGTGGATCATAGGGTGGGGGAGGGGGCGAAAATTCTGGGGGCCTTGAAGAATGTGTGGAAGTCGAGAACATTATCTCGGAAAGAAAAATGGGTATGTTTGAAGGAATAGTGGTTCCAACAATGTTGTATGGTTGTGAGGCGTGGACTATGGATAGAGTTGTGCGCAGGAGGATGGATGTGATGGAAATGAGATGTTTGAGGACAATGTGTGGTGTGAGGTGGTTTGAGCGTGGTTGAGAGAGCAGAAGAGGGTGTTTTGAAGTGGTTTGGGCACATGGAGAGAATGAGTGAGGAAAGATTGACCAAGAGGATATATGTGTCGGAGGTGGAGGGAACGAGGAGAAGAGGGAGACCAAATTGGAGGTGGAAAGATGGAGTGAAAAAGATTTTGTGTGATCGGTGCCTGAACTTGCAGGAGGGTGAAAGGAGGACAAGGAATAGAGTGAATTGGAGCGATGTGGTATACCGGGGTTGACGTGCTGTCAGTGGATTGAATCAAGGCGTGTGAAGCGTCTGGGGTAAACCATGGAAAGCTGTGTAGGTATGTATATTTGCGTGTGTGGACGTATGTATATACATGTGTATGGGGGGGGGGTTGGGCCATTTCTTTCGTCTGTTTCCTTGCGCTACCTCGCAAACGCGGGAGACAGCGACAAAGTATAATAAATAAAAATAAAATATATATATATATATATATATATATATATATATATATATATATATATATATATATATATATATTTTTTTTTTGTTTTTGTTTTTTATTTATTTTGTCGGTGTCTCCCGCGTTTGCGAAGTAGCGCAAGTAAACAGACGAAAGAAATGGCCCAACGCACCCCCTTTCACATGTATATACATACACGTCCACACACGGAAATATACATACCCATTCATCTCAATGTACACATATATATAAACACAAAGACACATACATATATACACATGCACACAATTCACACTGTCTGCCTTTATTCATTCCCATCGCCACCTCGTCACACATGGAATAACATCCCCCTCCCCTCTCATGTGTGCGAGGAAGCGCTACAAAAGACAACAAAGGCCCCATTCGTTTACACTCAGTCTCTAGCTGTCATGCAATAATGCCCGAAACCACAGCTCCCTTTCCACATCCAGGCCCCACAGAACTTTCCATGTTTTACCCCAAACGCTTCACATGGCCTGATTCAATCCATTTACAGCACGTCGAGCCCGGTATACCACATCGATCCAATTCTCTTTATTCCTTGCCCGCCTTTCGCCCTCCTGCATGTTCAGGCCCCGAACACTCAAAATCTTTTTCACTCCATTCTCTCCATGTGCCCAAACCATTTCAACACCCTCTTCTGCTCTCTCAACCACGCTTTTTTTTTTTTATTTCAACACATCTCTCTTACCCTTACATTACTTACTCGATCAAACCACCTCACACCACATATTGTCCTCAGACATCTCATTTGCAGCACATCCACCCTCCTGCGCACAACTCTATCCATAGCCCACGCCTCGCAACCATACAACATTGTTGGAACCACTATTCCTTCAAACATAGCCATTTTTGCTTTCAGAGATAATGTTCTCGACTTCCAAACATTCTTCAAGGCTCCCAGGATTTTCACCCCCTCCCCCCACCCTATGATTCACTTCCGCTTCCATGGTTCCATCCGCTGCCAGATCCACTCCCAGATATCTAAAACACTTTACTTCTTCCAGTTTTTCTCCATTCAAACTTACCTCCTAATTGACTTGACCCTCAACCCCAATGTACCTAATAACCTTGCTCTAATTCACATTTACTCTTAACTTTCTTCTTTCACACACTTTACCAAACTTAGTCACCAGCTTCTGCAGTTTCTCACATGAATCAGCCACCAGCGCTGTATCATCAGCGAACAACAACTGACTCAATTCCCAAGCTCTCTCATCCCCAACATACTTCATACTTGCCCCTCTTTCCAAAACTCTTGCATTCACCTCCCTAACAAACCCTTCCATAAACAAATTAAACAACCATGGAGACATTACACACCTGCTGCAAACCTACATTCACTGAGAACCAATCACGTTCCTCTCTTCCTACACGTACACATGCCTAACATCCTCGATAAAACCTTTTCACTGCTTCTAACAAGTTGCCTCTCACACCATATATTCTTAGTACCTTCCACAGAGCATATCTATCAACTATATCATATGCCTTCTCCAGATCCATAAATGCTACATACAAATCCATTTGCTTTTCTAGGTATTTCTCACATACATTCTTCAAATCAAACACCTGATCCACACATCCTCTACCACTTCTGAAACCAAACTGCTCTTCCCCAATCTGATGCTCTGTACATGCCTTCACCCTCTCAATCAATACCCTCCCATGAAATTTACCAGGAATACTCACCAAACTTATACCTGTGTAATTTGAGCACTCACTCTTATCAGCTTTGCCTTTGTACAATGGCACTATGCACGCATTCCGCCAATCCTCAGGCACCTCACCATGAATCATACATGCATTAAATATCCTTACCAACCAGTCAAGAATACAGTCACCCCGTCTTTTATATATATATATATATATATATATATATATATATATATATATATATATATATATATATATATATATATATATATATATATATATATATATATATATATATATATATATATATATATATATATATATATATATATATATATATATATATATATATATATATATATATATATATATATATGTATATATATATATATATATATATATATATATATATATATATATATATATATATATATATATATATATATATATATATATATATTATTTTTTTTTTCTTTGTCGCTGTCTCCCGCGTTTGCGAGGTAGCGCAAGGAAACAGACGAAAGAAATGGCCCAACCCACCCCCATACACATGTATATACATACGTCCACACACGCAAATATACATACCTACACAGCTTTCCATGGTTTACCCCAGACGCTTCACATGCCTTGATTCAATCCACTGACAGGACTTCAACCCCGGTATACCACATCGCTCCAATTCACTCTATTCCTTGCCCTCCTTTCACCCTCCTGCATGTTCAGGCCCCGATCATACAAAATCTTTTTCACTCCATCTTTCCACCTCCAATTTGGTCTCCCTCTTCTCCTCGTTCCCTCCACCTCCGACACATATATTCTCTTGGTCAATCTTTCCTCACTCATTCTCTCCATGTGCCCGAACCATTTCAAAACACCCTCTTCTGCTCTCTCAACCACGCTCTTTTTATTTCCACACATCTCTCTTACCCTTACGTTACATACTCGATCAAACCACCTCACACCACACATTGTCCTCAAACATCTCATTTCCAGCACATCCATCCTCCTGCGCACAACTCTATCCATAGCCCACGCCTCGCAACCATACAACATTGTTGGAACCACTACTCCTTCAAACATACCCATTTTTGCTTTCCGAGATAATGTTCTCGACTTCCACACATTTTTCAAGGCTCCCAGAATTTTCGCCCCCTCCCCCACCCTATGCTCCACTTCCGCTTCCATGGTTTCATCCGCTGCCAGATCCACTCCCAGATATCTAAAACACTTCACTTCCTCCAGTTTTTCTCCATTCAAGCTCACCTCCCAATTGACTTGACCCTCAACCCTACTGTACCTGATAACCTTGCTCTTATTCACATTTACTCTTAACTTTCTTCTTTCACACACTTTACCAAACTCAGTCACCAGCTTCTGCAGTTTCTCACATGAATCAGCCACCAGCGCTGTATCATCAGCGAACAACAACTGACTCACTTCCCAAGCTCTCTCATCCCCAACAGACTTCATACTTGCCCCTCTTTCCAAAACTCTTGCATTCACCTCCCTAACAACCCTATCCATAAACAAATCAAACAACCATGGAGACATCACACACCCCTGCCGCAAACCTACATTCACTGAGAACCAATCACTTTCCTCTCTTCCTACACGTACACATGCCTTACATCCTCGATAAAAACTTTTCACTGCTTCTAACAACTTTCCTCCCACACCATATATTCTTAATACCTTCCACAGAGCATCTCTATCAACTCAATCATATGCCTTCTCCAGATCCATAAATGCTACATACAAATCCATTTGCTTTTCTAAGTATTTCTCACATACATTCTTCAAAGCAAACACCTGATCCACACATCCTCTACCACTTCTGAAACCACACTGCTCTTCCCTAATCTGATGCTCTGTACATGCCTTCACCCTCTCAATCAATATCCTCCCATATAATTTACCAGGAATACTCAACAAACTTATACCTCTGTAATTTGAGCACTCACTCTTATCCCCTTTGCCTTTGTACATTGGCACTAAAAAGATGTTCTGGAAGGAGGTAAATAAAGTGCATAAGACAAGGGAGGAAATGGGAACTTCAGTGAAGGGCGCAAATAGGGAGGTGATAACAAGTAGTGGTGATGTGAGAAGGAGATGGAGTGAGTATTTTGAAGGTTTGTTGAATGTGTTTGATGATAGAGTGGCAGATATAGGGTGTTTTGGTCGAGGTGGTGTGCAAAGTGAGAGGGTTAGGTAAAATGATTTGGTAAAGAGAGAAGAGGTAGTAAAAGCTTTGCGGAAGATGAAAGCCGGCAAGGCAGCAGGTTTGGATGGTATTGCAGTGGAATTTAGTAAAAAAGGGGGTGACTGTATTGTTGACTGGTTGGTAAGGTTATTTAATGTATGTATGATTCATGGTGAGGTGCCTGAGGATTGGCGGAATGCGTGAATATATATATATATATATATATATATATATATATATATATATATATATATATATATATATATATATATATATATATATATATATATATATATATATATATATATATATATATATATATATATATATATATATATATATATTTTTTTTTTTTATTTTTTTTTTTGCTTTGTCGCTGTCTCCCGCGTTTGCGAGGTAGCGCAAGGAAACAGACGAAATAAATGGCCCAACCCACCCCCATACACATGTATATACATACGTCCACACACGCAAATATACATACCTACACAGCTTTACATGGTTTACCCCAGACGCTTCACATGCCCTGATTCAATCCACTGACAGCACGTCAACCCCGGTATACCACATCGATCCAATTCACTCTATTCCTTGCCCTCCTTTCACCCTCCTGCATGTTCAGGCCCCGATCACACAAAATCTTTTTCACTCCAACTTTCCACCTCCAATTTGGTCTCCCACTTCTCCTCGTTCCCTCCACCTCCGACACATATATCCTCTTGGTCAATCTTTCCTCACTCATTCTTTCCATGTGCCCAAACCATTCCAAAACACCCTCTTCTGCTCTCTCAACCACGCTCTTTTTATGTCCACACATCTCTCTTACCCTTACGTTACTTACTCGATCAAACCACCTCACACCACACATTGTCCTCAAACATCTCATTTCCAGCACATCCATCCTCCTGCGCACAACTCTGTCCATAGCCCACGCCTCGCAACCATACAACATTGCTGGAACCACCATTCTTTCAAACATAGCCATTTTTGCTTTCCGAGATAATGTTCTCGACTTCCACACATTCTTCAAGGCTCCCAGAATTTTCGCCCCCTCCCCCACACCTATGATCCACTTCCGCTTCCATGGTTCTATCCGCTGACAGATCCACTCCCAGATATCTAAAACACTTTACTTCCTCCAGTTTTTCTCCATTCAAACTTACCTCCCAATTTACTTGACTCTCAACCCTACTGTACCTAATAACCTTGCTCTTATTCACATTTACTCTTAACTTTCTTCTTTCACAAACTTTACCAAACTCAGTCACCAGCTTCTGCAGTTTCTCACATGAATCAGCCACCAGCGCTGTATCATCAGCGAACAACAACTGACTCACTTCCCAAGCTCTTTCATCCCCAACAGACTTCATACTTGCCCCTCTTTCCAAAACTCTTGCATTCACCTCCCTAACAACCTCATCCATAAACAAATTAAACAACCATGGAGACATCACACACCCTTGCCGCAAACCTACATTCACTGAGAACCAATCACTTTTCTCTCTTCCTACACGTACGTATGCCTTACATCCTCGATAAAAACTTTTCACTGCTTCTAACAACTTGCCTCCCACACCATATATTCTTAATACCTTCCACAGAGCATCTCTATCAACTCTATCATATGCCTTCTCCAGATCCATAAATGCTACATACAAATCAATTTGCTTTTCTAAGTATTTCTCACATACATTCTTCAAAGGAAACACCTGATCCACACATCCTCTACCACTTCTGAAACCACACTGCTCTTCCCTAATCTGATGCTCTGTACATGCCTTCACCCTCTCAATCAATACCCTCCCATATAATTCACCAGGAATACTCAACAAACTTATACCTCTGTAATTTGAGCACTCACTCTTATCCCCTTTGCATTTGTACAATGGCACTATGCACGAATTCCGCCAATCCTCAGGCACCTCACCATGAGTCATACATACATTGAATAACCTTACCAACCAGTCAATAATACAGTCACCCCCGTTTTTAATAGATTCCACTGCAATACCATCCAAACCTGCTGCCTTGTCGGGTTTCTATCTTCCGCAAAACTTTTACTACCTCTTCTCTGTTTACCAAATCATTTTCCCTAAGCCTCTCACTTTGCACACCACCTCGACCAAAACACCCTATATCTGCCACTCTATCATCAAACACATTCAACAAACCTCCAAAGTACTCACTCCATCTCCTTCTCACATCACCACAACTTGTTATCACCTCCCCATTTGCGTCTTCACTGAAGTTCCCATTTGCTCCCTTGTCTTACGCACTTTATTTACCTCCTTCCAGAACATCTTTTTATTCTCCCAAAAATTTAATGATACTCTCTCACCCCAACTCTCATTTGCCCTCTTTTTCACCTCTTGCACCTTTCTCTTGATCTCCTGTCTCTTTCTTTTATACATCTCCCACTCAATTTCATTTTTTCCCTGCAAAAATCGTCCAAATGCCTCTCTCTTCTCTTTCACTACTAATCTTACTTCTTCATACCACCACTCACTACCCTTTCTAATCAACCCACCTCTCTCTCTTCTCATGCCAAAAGAATCTTTTGCGCAATCCATCACTGATTCCCTAAATACATCCCATTCCTCCCCCACTCCCCTTACTTCCATTGTTCTCACCTTTTTCCATTCTGTACTCAGTCTCTCTGGTACTTCCTCACACAAGTCTCCTTCCAAAGCTCATTTACTCTCACCACCCTCTTCACCCCAACATTGACTCTTCTTTTCTGAAAACCCATACAAATCTTCACCTTAGCCTCCACAAGATAAATACTCCAGTTGCACCTCTCAGCATATTAACATCCAAAAGTCTCTCTTTCGCGCGCCTGTCAATTAACACGTAATCCAATAACGCTCTCTGGCCATCTCTCCTACTTACATACGTATACTTATGTATATCTCGCTTTTTAAACCAGGTATTCCTAATCACCAGTCCTTTTTCAGCACATAAATCTACAAGCTCTTCACCATTTCCATTTATAACACTGAACACCCCGTGTATACCAATAATTCCCTCAACTGTCACATTACTCACCTTTGCATTCAAATCACCCATCACTATAACCCGGTCTCGTGCATCAAAACCGCTAACACACTCATTCAGCTGCTCCCGAAACACTTGCCTCTCATGATCTTTCTTCTCATGCCCAGGTGCATATGCACCAATAATCACCCATCTCTCTCCATCAACTTTCAGTTTTACCCATATTAATCGAGAATTTACTTTCTTACATTCTATCACATACTCCCACAACTCCTGTTTCAGGAGTACTGCTACTCCTTCCCTTTCTCTTGTCCTCTCACTAACCCCTGACTTTATATATATATATATATATATATATATATATATATATATATATATATATATATATATATATATGTATATATATATATATATATATATATATCTTTTCTTTCTTTTAAACTATTCGCCATTTCCCGCGTTAGCGAGGTAGCGCTAAGAACAGAGGACTGGGCCTTTTTTTGGAAATATCCTCAACTGGCCCCCTCTGTTCCTTCTTTTGGAAAATTTAAAAAAAAAAAAAAAAAAAAACGAGAGGGGAGGATTTCCAGCCCCCCGCTCCCTCCCCTTTTAGTCGCCTTCTACAACACGCAGGGAATACGTGGGAAGTATTCTTAATCCCCTATCCCCAGGGATAATATATATATATATATATATATATATATATATATCATGCCTTCACCCTCTCAATCAATACCCTTCCATATAATTTACCAGGAATACTCAACAAACTTATACCTCTGTAATTTGAGCACTCACTCTTATCCCCTTTGCCTTTGTACAATGGCACTATGCAAGCATTCCGCCAATCCTCAGGCACCTCACCATGAGTCATACATACATTAAATAACCTTACCAACCAGTCAACAATACAGTCACCCCCTTTTTTAATAAATTCCACTGCAATACCATCCAAACCTGCTGCCTTGCCGGCTTTCATCTTCCGCAAAGCTTTTACTACCTCTTCTCTGTTTACCAAATCATTTTCCCTAACCCTCTCACTTTGCACACCACCTCGACCCAAACACCCTATATCTGCCACTCTGTCATCAGACACATTCAACAAACCTTCAAATACTCATTCCATCTCCTTCTCACATCACCACTACTTGTTATCACCTCCCCATTTACGCCCTTTACTGAAGTTCCCATTTGCTCCCTTGTCTTACGCACCCTATTTACCTCCTTCCAGAACATCTTTTTATTCTCCCTAAAATTTACTGATAGTCTCTCACCCCAACTCTCATTTGCCCTTTTTTTCACCTCTTGCACCTTTCTCTTGACCTCCTGTCTCTTTCTTTTATACTTCTCCCACTCAATTGCATTTTTTCCCTGCAAAAATCGTCCAAATGCCTCTCTCTTCTCTTTCACTAATACTCTTACTTCTTCATCCCACCACTCACTACCCTTTCTAAACAGCCCACCTCCCACTCTTCTCATGCCACAAGCATCTTTTGCGCAATCCATCACTGATTCCCTAAATACATCCCATTCCTCCCCCACTCCCCTTACTTCCAGTGTGGTTTCAGAAGTGGTAGAGGATGTGTGGATCAGGTGTTTGCTTTGAAGAATGTATGTGAGAAATACTTAGAAAAGCAAATGGATTTGTATGTAGCATTTATGGATCTGGAGAAGGCATATGATAGAGTTGATAGAGATGCTCTGTGGAAGGTATTAAGAATATATGGTGTGGGAGGCAAGTTGTTAGAAGCAGTGAAAAGTTTTTATCGAGGATGTAAGGCATGTGTACGTGTAGGAAGAGAGGAAAGTGATTGGTTCTCAGTGAATGTAGGTTTGCGGCAGGGGTGTGTGATGTCTCCATGGTTGTTTAATTTGTTTATGGATGGGGTTGTTAGGGAGGTAAATGCAAGAGTTTTGGAAAGAGGGGCAAGTATGAAGTCTGTTGGGGATGAGAGAGCTTGGGAAGTGAGTCAGTTGTTGTTCGCTGATGATACAGCGCTGGTGGCGGATTCATGTGAGAAACTGCAGAAGCTGGTGACGGAGTTTGGTAAAGTGTGTGGAAGAAGAAAGTTAAGAGTAAATGTCAATAAGAGCAAGGTTATTAGGTACAGTAGGGTTGAGGGTCAAGTCAATTGGGAGGTGAGTTTGAATGGTGAGAGGCTGGAGGAAGTGAAGTGTTTTAGATATCTGGGAGTGGATCTGTCAGCGGATGGAACCATGGAAGCGGAAGTGGATCATAGGGTGGGGGAGGGGGCGAAAATTTTGGGAGCCTTGAAAAATGTGTGGAAGTCGAGAACATTATCCCGGAAAGCAAAAATGGGTATGTTTGAAGGAATAGTGGTTCCAACAATGTTGTATGGTTGCGAGGCGTGGGCTATGGATAGAGTTGTGCGCAGGAGGATGGATGTGCTGGAAATGAGATGTTTGAGGACAATGTGTGGTGTGAGGTGGTTTGATCGAGTAAGTAACGTAAGGGTAAGAGGGATGTGTGGAAATAAAAAGAGCGTGGTTGAGAGAGCAGAAGAGGGTGTTTTGAAGTGGTTTGGGCACATGGAGAGAATGAGTGAGGAAAGATTGACCAAGAGGATATATGTGTCGGAGGTGGAGGGAACGAGGAGAAGAGGGAGACCAAATTGGAGGTGGAAAGATGGAGTGAAAAGGATTTTGTGTGATCGGGGCCTGAACATGCAGGAGGGTGAAAGGAGGGCAAGGAATAGAGTGAATTGGAGCGATGTGGTATACAGGGGTTGACGTGCTGTCAGTGGATTGAATCAAGGCATGTGAAGCGTCTGGGGTAAACCATGGAAAGCTGTGTAGGTATGTATATTGCGTGTGTGGACGTGTGTATGTACATGTGTATGGGGGGGGTTGGGCCATTTCTTTCGTCTGTTTCCTTGCGCTACCTCGCAAACGCGGGAGACAGCGACAAAGTATAAAAAAAAAAAAAAAAATATATATATGTATATATATATATATATATATATATATATATATATATATATATATATATATATATATATATATATATATATATATATATATATATATATTTTTTTTTTTTTTTTTTTTTTTTTTTTTTTAATTTTCCAAAAGAAGGAACAGAGAATTGGGCCAGGTGAGGGTATTCCCTCAAAGGCCCAGTCCTCTGTTCTTAATGCTACCTCGCTAACGCGGGAAATGGCGAATAGTTTAAAAGAAAGAAAAATATATATATATATATATATATATTTTTTTTTTTTTTTTTTTTTTTTTTATTCCCTGGGGATAGGGGAGAAAGAATACTTCCCACGTATTCCCTGCGTGTCGTAGAAGGCGACTAAAAGGGAAGGGAGCGGGGGGCTGGAAATCCTCCCCTCTCGTTTTTTTTGTTTTTTTTTAATTTTCCAAAAGAAAGAACAGAGAAGAGGTCCATGAGAGGATATTCCCTCAAAGGCCCAGTCCTCTGTTCTTAACGCTACCTCGCTATCGCGGGAAATAGCGAATAGTATGAAAAAAAAAAAAGAAAAATATATATATATATATATATATATATATATATGCCACAAGCATCTTTTGCACAGTCCATCACTGATTCCCTAAATACATCCCATTCCTCCCCCACTCCCCTTACTTCCATTGTTCTCACCTTTTTCCATTCTGTACACAGTCTCTCCTGATACTTCTTCACACAGGTCTCCTTCCCAAGCTCACTTACTCTCACCACCTTCTTCACCCCAACATTCACTCTTCTTTTCTGAAAACCCATACTAATCTTCACCTTAGCCTCCACAAGATAATGATCAGACATCCCTCCAGTTGCACCTCTCAGCACATTGACATCCAAAAGTCTCTCTTTCGCACGCCTGTCCATTAACACGTAATCCAATAACGCTCTCTGGCCATCTCTCCTACTTACATAAGTATACTTATGTATATCTCGCTTTTTAAACCAGGTATTCCCGATCATCAGTCCTTTTTCAGCACATAAATCTACAAGCTCTTCACCATTTCCATTTACAACACTGAACACCCCATGCATACCAATTATTCCCTCAACTGCCACATTACTCACCTTTGCATTCAAATCACCCATCACTATAACCCGGTCTCGTGCATCAAAACCGCTAACACACTCATTTAGCTGTTCCCAAAACACTTGCCTCTCATGATCTTTCTTCTCATGCCCAGGTGCATATGCACCAATAATCACCCACCTCTCTCCATCAACTTTCAGTTTTACCCATATTAATCGAGAATTTACTTTCTTACATTCTATGACATACTCCCACAACTCCTGTCATAGAATGTAAGAAAGTGGGAGGTGGGCTGTTTAGAAAGGGTAGTGAGTGGTGGGATGAAGAAGTAAGAGTATTAGTGAAAGAGAAGAGAGAGGCATTTGGACGATTTTTGCAGGGAAAAAATGCAATTGAGTGGGAGAAGTATAAAAGAAAGAGACAGGAGGTCAAGAGAAAGGTGCAAGAGGTGAAAAAAAGGGCTAATGAGAGTTGGGGTGAGAGACTATCAGTAAATTTTAGGGAGAATAAAAAGATGTTCTGGAAGGAGGTAAATAGGGTGCGTAAGACAAGGGAGCAAATGGGAACTTCAGTGAAGGGCGTAAATGGGGAGGTGATAACAAGTAGTGGTGATGTGAGAAGGAGATGGAATGAGTATTTTGAAGGTTTGTTGAATGTGTCTGATGACAGAGTGGCAGATATAGGGTGTTTGGGTCGAGGTGGTGTGCAAAGTGAGAGGGTTAGGGAAAATGATTTGGTAAACAGAGAAGAGGTAGTAAAAGCTTTGCGGAAGATGAAAGCCGGCAAGGCAGCAGGTTTGGATGGTATTGCAGTGGAATTTATTAAAAAAGGGGGTGACTGTATTGTTGACTGGTTGGTAAGGTTATTTAATGTATGTATGACTCATGGTGAGGTGCCTGAGGATTGGCGGAATGCTTGCATAGTGCCATTGTACAAAGGCAAAGGGGATAAGAGTGAGTGCTCAAATTACAGAGGTATAAGTTTGTTGAGTATTCCTGGTAAATTATATGGGAGGGTATTGATTGAGAGGGTGAAGGCATGTACAGAGCATCAGATTGGGGAAGAGCAGTGTGGTTTCAGAAGTGGTAGAGGATGTGTGGATCAGGTGTTTGCTTTGAAGAATGTATGTGAGAAATACTTAGAAAAGCAAATGGATTTGTATGTAGCATTTATGGATCTGGAGAAGGCATATGATAGAGTTGATAGAGATGCTCTGTGGAAGGTATTAAGAATATATGGTGTGGGAGGAAAGTTGTTAGAAGCAGTGAAAAGTTTTTATCGAGGATGTAAGGCATGTGTACGTGTAGGAAGAGAGGAAAGTGATTGGTTCTCAGTGAATGTAGGTTTGCGGCAGGGGTGTGTGATGTCTCCATGGTTGTTTAATTTGTTTATGGATGGGGTTGTTAGGGAGGTAAATGCAAGAGTTTTGGAAAGAGGGGCAAGTATGAAGTCTGTTGGGGATGAGAGAGCTTGGGAAGTGAGTCAGTTGTTGTTCGCTGATGATACAGCGCTGGTGGCGGATTCATGTGAGAAACTGCAGAAGCTGGTGACGGAGTTTGGTAAAGTGTGTGGAAGAAGAAAGTTAAGAGTAAATGTCAATAAGAGCAAGGTTATTAGGTACAGTAGGGTTGAGGGTCAAGTCAATTGGGAGGTGAGTTTGAATGGTGAGAGGCTGGAGGAAGTGAAGTGTTTTAGATATCTGGGAGTGGATCTGTCAGCGGATGGAACCATGGAAGCGGAAGTGGATCATAGGGTGGGGGAGGGGGCGAAAATTTTGGGAGCCTTGAAAAATGTGTGGAAGTCGAGAACATTATCCCGGAAAGCAAAAATGGGTATGTTTGAAGGAATAGTAGTTCCAACAATGTTGTATGGTTGCGAGGCGTGGGCTATGGATAGAGTTGTGCGTAGGAGGATGGATGTGCTGGAAATGAGATGTTTGAGGACAATGTGTGGTGTGAGGTGGTTTGATCGAGTAAGTAACGTAAGGGTAAGAGAGATGTGTGGAAATAAAAAGAGCGTGGTTGAGAGAGCAGAAGAGGGTGTTTTGAAATGGTTTGGGCACATGGAGAGAATGAGTGAGGAAAGATTGACCAAGAGGATATATGTGTCGGAGGTGGAGGGAACGAGGAGAAGAGGGAGACCAAATTGGAGGTGGAAAGATGGAGTGAAAAGGATTTTGTGTGATCGGGGCCTGAACATGCAGGAGGGTGAAAGGAGGGCAAGGAATAGAGTGAATTGGAGCGATGTGGTATACAGGGGTTGACGTGCTGTCAGTGGATTGAATCAAGGCATGTGAAGCGTCTGGGGTAAACCATGGAAAGCTGTGTAGGTATGTATATTTGCGTGTGTGGACGTGTGTATGTACATGTGTATGGGGGGGGTTGGGCCATTTCTTTCGTCTGTTTCCTTGCGCTACCTCGCAAACGCGGGAGACAGCGACAAAGTATAAAAAAAAAAAAAAAAAAAAAAAAAATATATATATATATATATATATATATATATATATATATATATATATATATATTTTTTTTTATACTTTGTCGCTGTCTCCCGCGTTTGCGAGGTAGCGCAAGGAAACAGACGAAAGAAATGGCCCAACCAACCCCTTACACATGTATATACTTACGTCCACACACGCAAATATACATACCTACACAGCTTTCCATGGTTTACCCCAGACGCTTCACATGCCTTGATTCAATCCACTGACAGCACGTCAGCCCCGGTATACCACATCGCTCCAATTCACTCTATTCCTTGCCCTCCTTTCACCCTCCTGCATGTTCAGGCCCCGATCACACAAAATCTTTTTCACTCCATCTTTCCACCTCCAATTTGGTCTCCCTCTTCTCCTTGTTCCCTCCACCTCCGACACATATATCCTCTTGGTCAATCTTTCCTCACTCATCCTCTCCATGTGCCCAAACCACTTCAAAACACCCTCTTCTGCTCTCTCAACCACGCTCTTTTTATTTCCACACATCTCTCTTACCCTTACGTTACTCACTCGATCAAACCACCTCACAGCACACATTGTCCTCAAACATCTCATTTCCAGCACATCCATCCTCCTGCGCACAACTCTATCCATAGCCCACGCCTCGCAACCATACAACATTGTTGGAACCACTATTCCTTCAAACATACCCATTTTTGCTTTCCGAGATAATGTTCTCGACTTCCACATATTCTTCAAGGCCCCCAGAATTTTCGCCCCCTCCCCCACCCTATGATCCACTTCCGCTTCCACGGTTCCATCCGCTGCCAGATCCACTCCCAGATATCTAAAACACTTCACTTCCTCCAGTTTTTCTCCATTCAAACTCACCTCCCAATTGACTTGACCCTCAACCATACTGTAACTAATAACCTTGCTCTTATTCACATTTACTCTTAACTTTCTTCTTCCACACACTTTACCAAACTCAGTCACCAGCTTCTGCAGTTTCTCACATGAATCAGCCACCAGCGCTGTGTCATCAGCGAACAACAACTGACTCACTTCCCAAGCTCTCTCATCCCCAACAGACTTCATACTTGCCCCTCTTTCCAAAACTCTTGCATTTACCTCCCTAACAACCCCATCCATAAACAAATTAAACAACCATGGAGACATCACACACCCCTGCCGCAAACCTACATTCACTGAGAACCAATCACTTTCCTATATATATATATATATATATATATATATATATATATATATATATATATATATATATATATATATATATATATATATATATATATATATATATATATATATATATATATATATATATATATATATATATATATATATATATATATATATATATATATATATATATATATATATATATATATATATATATATATATATATATATATATATATATTTAACTTTCTAAAATGGGAAACAGAAGAAGGAGTCACGCGGGGAGTGCTCATCCTCCTCGACGGCTCAGACTGGGGTGTGTAAATGTGTGTGGATGTAACCAAGATGTGAAAAAAGGAGAGATATGTAGTATGTTTGAGGAAAGGAACCTGGATGTTTTGGCTCTGAGTGAAACGAAACTCAAGGGTAAAGGGGAATAGTGGTTTGGGAATGTCTTGGGAGTAAAGTCAGGGGTTAGTGAGAGGACAAGAGCAAGGGAAGGAGTAGCAGTACTCCTTCAAGTAGTGGTGATGTGAGAAGGAGATGGAGTGAGTACTTTGAAGGTTTGTTGAATGTGTTTGATGATAGATTAGCAGATATAGGGTGTTTTGGTCGAGGTGGTGTGCAAAGTGAGAGGGTTAGGGAAAATGATTTGGTAAACAGAGAAGAGGTAGTTAAAGCTTTGCGGAAGATAGAAACCCGGCAAGGCAGCAGGTTTGGATGGTATTGCATTGGAATTTATTAAAAAAGTGGGTGACTGTATTATTGACTGGTTGGTAAGGTTATTTAATGTATGTATGACTCATGGTGAGATGCCTGAGGATTGGTGGAATGCGTGCATAGTGCCATTGTACAAAGGCAAAGGGGATAAGAGTGAGTGCTCAAATTACAGAGGTATAAGTTTGTTGAGTATTCCTGGTAAATTATATGGGAGGGTATTGATTGAGAGGGTGAAGGCATGTACAGAGCATCAGATTGGGAAGAGCAGTGTGGTTTCAGAAGTGGTAGAGGATGTGTGGACCAGGTGTTTGCTTTGAAGAATGCATGTGAGAAATACTTAGAAAAGCAAATGGATTTGTATGTAGCATTTATGGATCTGGAGAAGGCATATGATTGAGTTGATAGAGATGCTCTGTGGAAGGTATTAAGAATATATGGTGTGGGAGGCAAGTTGTTATAAGGAGTGAAAAGTTTTTATCGAGGATGGAAGGCATGTGTACGTGTAGGAAGAGAGGAAAGTGATTGGATCTCAGTGAATGTAGGTTTGCGGCAGGGGTGTGTGATGTCTCCATGTTTGTTTAATTTGTTTAGGGATGGGGTTGTTAGGGAGGTAAATGCAAGAGTTTTGGAAAGAGGGGCAAGTATGAAGTCTGTTGGGGATGAGAGAGCTTGGGAAGTGAGTCAGTTGTTGTTCACTGATGATACAGCGCTGGTGGCTGATTCATGTGAGAAACTGCAGAAGCTGGTGACTTAGTTTGGTAAAGTGTGTGAAAGAAGAAAGTTAAGAGTAAATGTGAATAAGAGCAAGGTTATTAGGTACAGTAGGGTTGAGGGTCAAGTAAACTGGGAGTTAAGTTTGAATGGAGAAAAACTAGAGGAAGTAAAGTGTTTTAGATATCTGGGAGTGGATCTGGCAGCGGATGGAACCATGGAAGCGGAAGTGGATCATAGGGTGGGGGAGGGGGCGAGAATCCTGGGAGCCTTGAAGAATGTGTGGAAGTCGAGAATATTATCTCGGAAAGCAAAAATGGGTATGTTTGAAGGAATAGTGGTTCCAACAATGTTGTATGGTTGCGAGGCGTGGGCTATGGATAGAGTGCTGCGCAGGAGGATGGATGTGCTGGAAATGAGATGTTTGAGGACAATGTGTGGTGTGAGGTTGTTTGATCGAGTAAGTAACGTAAGGGTAAGAGAGATGTGTGGAAATAGAAAGAGCGTGGTTGAGAGAGCAGAAGAGGGTGTTTTGAAATGGTTTGGGTACATGGAGAGAATGAGTGAGGAAAGATTGACCAAGAGGATATATGTGTCGGAGGTGGAGGGAACGAGGAGAAGTGGGAGACCAAATTGGAGGTGGAAAGATGGAGTGAAAGAGATTTTGTGTGATCGGGGCCTGAACATGCAGGAGGGTGAAAGGAGGGTCTCCCTCTTCTCCTCGTTCCCTCCACCTCCGACACATATATCCTCTTGGTCAATCTTTCCTCACTCATCCTCTCCATGTGCCCAAACCACTTCAAAACACCCTCTTCTGCTCTCTCAACCACGCTCTTTTTATTTCCACACATCTCTCTTACCCTTACGTTACTCACTCGATCAAACCACCTCACACCACACATTGTCCTCAAACATCTCATTTCCAGCACATCCATCCTCCTGCGCACAACTCTATCCATAGCCCACGCCTCGTAACCATACAACACTGTTGGAACTACTATTCCTTCAAACATACCCATTTTTGCTTTCCGAGATAATGTTCTCGACTTCCACACATTCTTCAAGGCCCCCAGGATCTTTTTTTTTTTTTTTTTTTTTTTAATATATATATATATATATATATATATATATATATATATATATATATATATATATATATATATATATATATATATATATGCATATATATATATATATATATATATATATATATATATATATATATATATATATATATATATATATATATATATATATTATATATATATATATATATATATATATATATATATATATATATATATATATATATATATATTTTTTTTTTTTTTTTTTTCTTTTTTTTTATACTTTGTCGCTGTCTCCCGTGTTTGCGAGGTAGCGCAAGGAAACAGACGAAAGAAATGGCCCAACCCCCCCCATACACATGTATATACATACGTCCACACACGCAAATATACATACCTACACAGCTTTCCATGGTTTACCCCAGACGCTTCACATGCCTTGATTCAATCCACTGACAGCACGTCAACCCCGGTATACCACATCGCTCCAATTCACTCTATTCCTTGCCCTCCTTTCACCCTCCTGCATGTTAGGCCCCGATCACACAAAATCTTTTTCACTCCATCTTTCCACCTCCAATTTGGTCTCCCTCTTCTCCTCGTTCCCTCCACCTCCGACACATATATCCTCTTGGTCAATCTTTCCTCACTCATTCTCTCCATGTGCCCAAACCACTTCAAAACACCCTCTTCTGCTCTCTCAACCACGCTCTTTTTATTTCCACACATCTCTCTTACCCTTACGTTACTCACTTGATCAAACCACCTCACACCACACATTGTCCTCAAACATCTCATTTCTAGCACATCCATCCTCCTGCGCACAACTCCATCCATAGCCCACGCCTCGCAACCATACAACATTGTTGGAATCACTATTCCTTCAAACATACCCATTTTTGCTTTCCGAGATAATGTTCTCGACTTCCACACATTCTTCAAGGCCCCCAGAATTTTCGCCCCCTCCCCCACCCTATGATCCACTTCCGCTTCCATGGTTCCATCCGCTGCCAGATCCACTCCCAGATATCTAAAACACTTTACTTCCTCCAGTTTTTCTCCATTCAAACTCACCTCCCAATTGACTTGACCCTCAACCCTACTGTACCTAATAACCTTGCTCTTATTCACATTTACTCTTAACTTTCTTCTTCCACACACTTTACCAAACTCAGTCACCAGCTTCTGCAGTTGCTCACATGAATCAGCCACCAGCGCTGTATCATCAGCGAACAACAACTGACTCACTTCCTAAGCTCTCTCATCCCCAACAGACTTCATACTTGCCCCTCTTTCCAAAACTCTTGCATTTACCTCCCTAACAACCCCATCCATAAACAAATTAAACAACCATGGAGACATCACACACCCCTACCGCAAACCTACATTCACTGAGAACCAATCACTTTCCTCTCTTCCTACACGTACACATGCCTTACATCCTCGATAAAAACTTTTCACTGCTTCTAACAACTTTCCTCCCACACCATATATTCTTAATACCTTCCAAAGAGCATCTCTATCAACTCTATAATATGCCTTCTCCAGATCCATAAATGCTACATACAAATCCATTTGCTTTTCTAAGTATTTCTCACATACATTCTTCAAAGTAAACACCTGATCCACACATCCTCTACCACTTCTGAAACCACACTGCTCTTCCCTAATCTGATGCTCTGTACATGCCTGCACCCTCTCAATCAATACCCTCCCATATAATTTACCAGGAATACTCAAGAAACTTATACCTCTGTAATTTGAGCATTCACTCTTATCCCCTTTGCCTTTGTACAATGGCACTATGCACGCATTCCGCCAATCCTCAGGCACCTCACCATGAGTCATACATACATTAAATAACCTTACCAACCAGTCAACAATACAGTCACCCCCTTTTTTAATAAATTCCACTGCAATACCATCCAAACCTGCTGCCTTGCCGGCTTTCATTTTCCGCAAAGCTTTCACTACCTCTTCTCTGTTTACCAAATCATTTTCCCTAACCCTCTCACTTTGCACACCACCTCGACCAGAACACCCTATATCTGCCACTCTATCATCAAACACATTCAACAAACCTTCAAAATACTCACTCCATCTCCTTCTCACGTTACCACTACTTGTTATCACCTCCCCATTTGCGCCCTTCACTGAAGTTCCCATTTGCTCCCTTGTCTTACGCACTTTATTTACCTCCTTCCAGAACATCTTTTTATTCTCCCTAAAATTTAATGATACTCTCTCACCCCAACTCTCATTTGCCCTTTTTTCACCTCTTGCACCTTTCTCTTGACCTCCTGTCTCTTTCTTTTATACATCTCCCACTCAATTTCATTTTTTCCCTGCAAAAATCGTCCAAATGCCTCTCTCTTCTCTTTCACTAATACTCTTACTTCTTCATCCCACCACTCACTACCCTTTCTAATCAACCCACCTCCCACTCTTCTCATGCCACAAGCATCTTTTGCGCAATCCATCACTGATTCCCTAAATACATCCCATTCCTCCCCCACTCCCCTTGCTTCCATTGTTCTCACCTTTTTCCATTCTGTACTCAGTCTCTCCTGGTACTTCCTCACACAGGTATATATATATATATATATATATATATATATATATATATATATATATATATATATATATATATATATATATATATATATATATATATATATATATATATATATATATATATATATATATATATATATATATATACATGTATCCTCTTTGTCAATCTTTCCTCACTCATTCTCTCCGTGTGAGCAACCCTTTTCAAAACACCCTCTTCTGCTGTCTCAACCACGCTCTTTTTTTAACACACATCTGTCTTACCTTTTCATTACTTACTTGATCAAACCACCTCACACTACATATTGTCCTCAAACATCTCATTTCCAGCATATCCACCCTCTTCCTCACAACTCTATCTATAGCCCACGCCTCGCAACCATATAACATTGTTGGAAGCATTATTCCTTTAAACATACCCATTTTTGCTTTCCAAGATAACGTTCTCGACTTCCACACGTTTTTCAATGCTCCCCGAACTCTCACCCCCTTCCCCCATCATATGATTCACTTCCGCTTCCATGGTTCCATCCGCTGCCAGATCCACTCCCATATATCTAAAACACTTCACTTCCTCCAGTTTTTCTCCATTCAAACTTACCTCGCAATTGACTTGTCCCTCAACCCTACTGTACCTCATAACCTTGCACTTATTCACATTTACTCTAAGCTTTCTTCTTTCACACACTTTACCAAACTCAGTCACCAGCTTTTGCAGTTTCTCACATGAATCAACCACCAGCGCTGTATCATCAGCGAATAACAACTGACTCACTTCCCAAGCTCTCTCATCCACAACAGAGTGCATACTTGCCCCTCTTTCCAAAACTCTTGCATTCACCTACCTAGCAACCCCATCCATAATGAAATTAATAAATCATTGAGACATCACGCCCCCCTGCCACAAACCAACATTCACTGAGAACCGATCACTTTCCTCTCTTCCTACACGTACACATGCCTTACATCCTCGATAATAACTTTCCACTGCTTCTAACAACTTGCCTCCCACACCACATATTCTTAATACCTTCCACAGACAATCTCTATCAACTCTAGCATAAGCCTTCTCCAGATCCATAAATGCTACATACAAAGCCATTTGCTTTTCTAAGTATTTTTCACATATGTATTTCAAAGGAAATACCTGATTCACACATCCTCTACCACTTCTGAAACCACACTGCTCTTCCCCAATCTGATGCTCTGTACATGCCTTCACTCTCTCAATAAATACCCTCCCATATAATTTCACAGGAATACTCAACAAACTTATACCTGTGTAATTTGAGCACTCACTCTTATCCCCTTTGCCTTTGTACAATGGCACCATGCAAGCATTCCTCTAGTCCTCAGGCACCTCATCATGAGTCTTTCATACATTAGATAACCTTACCAATCAGTCAACAATACAGTCACCCCCTTTCTTAACAAATTCTACTGCAATACCATCCAGACCCGCTGCCTTTCCGGCTTTCATCTTCCGCAAAGCTTTTACTACCTCTTCTCTGTTTACCAATTCATTCTCCCGAACCCTCTTACTTCGCACATCATCTCGACCAAAATACCTTATATCTGCCACTCTATCATCAAAACACATTCAACAGACCTTTAAAATACTCCCTCCATCTCCTTCTCACATCACCACTACTTGTTATCACCTCACCATTTGCCCCCTTCAATGATGTTCCCATTTGCTCCCTTGTCTTACGCACTTTATTTACCTCCTTCCAAAACATCTTTTTACTCTCCCTAAAATTTAATGATATTCTCTCACCCCACCTCTCATTTGCCCTCTTTTTCACCTCTTGCACTTTTCTCTTGATCTCCTGCCTCTTTCTTTTATACATCTCCCAGTGATTTGCATAATTTATGTGCAAAATCGTCCAAATGCCTCTCTCTTCTCTTTCACTAATACTCTTACTTCTTTATCCCACCACTCACTACCCTTTCTAATCTGCCCACCTCCCACGCTTCTCATGCCACAAGCGTTTCTTGCACAAGCCATCACTGCTTCCCTAAATACATTCCATTCCTCCCCCACTCCCCTTACGTCTCATGTATGACTCATGGTGAGGTGCGTGAGGATTGGCGGAATGCCTGCATAGTGGCAATGTACAAATGGAAAGGGGATAAAGGTGAGTGCTCATATTACAGTGGTATAAGTTTGTTGAGTATTCCTGGGAAATTATGTGGGAGGGTATTGATTGCGAGGGTGAAGGCATGTACAGAGCATCAGATTGGAGAAGAGCAGTGTGGTTTCAGAAGTGGATGAGGATGTGTGGATCAGGTGTTTACTTTGAAGAATGTGTGTGAGAAATACTAAGTAAAGCAAATGGATTTCTGTGTAGCATTTATGGATCTGGAGAAGGCATATGATAGAGCTGATAGAGATGCTCTGTGGAAGGTATTAAGAATACATGGTGTGGGAGACAAGTTGTTAGAAGCAGTGGAAAGTTTTTATCGAGGATGTAAGGCTTGTGTGCGAGTTGGAAGAGAGGAAAGTGATTGGTTCTCAGTGAATGTCGGTTTGCGGTAGGTGTACGTGATGTCTCCATGGTTGTTTAATTTGCTTATGGATGGGGTTGTTAGGGAGGTGAATGCAAGAGTTTTGGAGAGAGGGGCAAGTATGCAGTCTGTTGTGGATGAGAGAATTTGGGAAGTAAGTCAGTTGTTGTTCGCTTGTGATACAGCACTGGTGGCTGATTCATGTGAGAAACTGCAGAAGCTGGTGACTGAGTTTGGTAAAGTGTGTGAAAGAAGAAGGGTGAGAGTAAATTTGAATAAGAGCAAGGTTATTAGGTATAGTAGGGTTGAGGGACAAGTTAATTGGGAAGTAAGTTTGAATGGAGAAAAACTAGAGGATGTGAAGGGTTTTAGATATCTGGGAGTGGATTTGGCAGCGGATGGAACCATGGAAGCTTAAGTGAGTCATAGGGTTGGGGAGGGGACGAAAGTTCTGGGAGCGTTGAAATATGTGTGGAAGGCGAGAACATTATCTCGGAAAGCAAAAATGGCTATATTTGAAATAATAGTGGTTCCGACAATGTTATATGGTTGCGAGGCGTGGGCTATAGATAGAGCTGTGCAGAGGATGGTGGATGTGTTGGAAAAGAGATGCTTGAGGACAATATGTGGTGTGAGGTGGTTTGATCGAGTAAGTAATGAAAGGGTAAGAGAGATGTGTGGTAATAGAAAGGGTGTGGTTGAGAGAGCAGAAGGGGGTGCTTTGAAGTGGTTTGGTGACATGGAGAGAATGAGTGAGGAAAGATTGACTAAGAGGATATATGTGTCGGAGGTGGAGGGAACGAGAAGTGGGAGACCAAATTGGAGGTGGAAGGATGTAGTGAAAAAGATTTTGAGTGATCGGAGACTGAACATGCAGGAGGGTGAAAGTCGTGCGAGGAATTGAGTGAATTGGAACGATGTGGTATACTGGGCTCGACGTGCTGTCAATGGATTGAACCAGGGCATGTAAAGCGTCTGGGGTAAACGATGGAAAGTTTTGTTGGGCCTGGATGTGGAAAGGGAGCTGTGGTTTCGGTGCATTATACATGACAGCTAGAGACAGAGTGTGGACAAATGTGGCCTTTGTTGTCTTTTCCTAGCGCTACCTTGCGCACATGCGGGAGAGGGGGTTGTCATTTCATGTGTGGCTGGGTGGCGACTGGAATGAATAAGGGCAGACAGTATGAATTATATACATGTGTATATATGTATATGTCTGTGTGTGCATATATATGTATACGTTGAGATGTATAGGTATATATATATGTGCGCGTGTGGACGTGTATGTATATACATGTGTATGTGGGTGGGTTGGGTCATTCTTTCGTCTGTTTTCTTGCGCTGCCTCGCTAATGCGGGAGACAGCGACAAAGTATAATAACTATAATAAATGATATATATATATATATATATATATATATATATATATGTATATATATATATATATATATATATATATATATATATATATATATATATATATATATATATATATATATTTTTTTTTTTTTTTTTTTTATACTTTGTCGCTGTCTCCCGCGTTTGCGAGGTAGCGCAAGGAAACAGACGAAAGAAATGGCCCAACCCCCCCCATACACATGTACATACACACGTCCACACACGCAAATATACATACCTACACAGCCTTCCATGGTTTACCCCAGACGCTTCACATGCCTTGATTCAATCCACTGACAGCACGTCAACCCCTGTATACCACATCGCTCCAATTCACTCTATTCCTTGCCCTCCTTTCACCCTCCTGCATGTTCAGGCCCCGATCACACAAAATCCTTTTCACTCCATCTTTCCACCTCCAATTTGGTCTCACTCTTCTCCTCGTTCCCTCCACCTCCGACACATATATCCTCTTGGTCAATCTTTCCTCACTCATTCTCTCCATGTGCCCAAACCATTTCAAAACACCCTCTTCTGCTCTCTCAACCACACTCTTTTTATTTCCACACATCTCTCTTACCCTTACGTTACTTACTCGATCAAACCACCTCACACCACACATTGTCCTCAAACATCTCATTTCCAGCACATCCATCCTCCTGCGCACAACTCTATCCATAGCCCACGCCTCGCAACCATACAACATTGTTGGAACTACAATTCCTTCAAACATACCCATTTTTGCTTTCCGGGATAATGTTCTCGACTTCCACACATTTTTCAAGGCTCCCAAAATTTTCGCCCCCTCCCCCACCCTATGATCCACTTCCGCTTCCATGGTTCCATCCGCTGACAGATCCACTCCCAGATATCTAAAACACTTCACTTCCTCCAGCCTCTCACCATTCAAACTCACCTCCCAATTGACTTGACCCTCAACCCTACTGTACCTAATAACCTTGCTCTTATTGACATTTACTCTTAACTTTCTTCTTCCACACACTTTACCAAACTCCGTCACCAGCTTCTGCAGTTTCTCACATGAATCCGACAGCAGCGCTGTATCATCAGCGAACAACAACTGACTCACTTCCCAAGCTCTCTCATCCCCAACAGACTTCATACTTGCCCCTCTTTCCAAAACTCTTGCATTTACCTCCCTAACAACCCCATCCATAAACAAATTAAACAACCATGGAGACATCACACACCCCTGCCGCAAACCTACATTCACTGAGAACCAATCACTTTCCTCTCTTCCTACACGTACACATGCCTTACATCCTCGATAAAAACTTTTCACTGCTTCTAACAACTTGCCTCCCACACCATATATTCTTAATACCTTCCACAGAGCATCTCTATCAACTCTATCATATGCCTTCTCCAGATCCATATATATATATATATATATATCTCTTTCTTTCATACTATTCGCCATTTCCCGCGTTAGCGAGGTAGCTTTAAGAACAGAGGACTGAGCCTTTAAGGGAATATCCTCACCTGGCTCCCTTCTCTGTTCCTTCTTTTGGAAAATTACAAAAAAAAAAAAGAGAGGGGAGGATTTCCAGCCCCCGCTCCCTCCCCTTTTAGTCGCCTTCTACGACACGCAGGGAATACGTGGAAAGTATTCTGTCTCCCCTATCCCCAGGGATATATATATATATATATATATATATATATATATATATATATATATATATATATATATATATATATATATATATATATACATATATATATATATATATATATATATATAGAGAGAGAGAGAGAGAGAGAGAGAGAGATTGTCACACATAATCATGGGTTCTCACGAGGGTAGACACACACGCTCTCTCTCTCTCTCTCTCTCTCTCTCTCTCTCTCTCTCTCTCTCTCTCTCTCT
>NC_092273.1:29974335-29988717 GCF_036320965.1 Panulirus ornatus
TCTGTTTACCAAATCATTTTCCCTAACCCTCTCACTTTGCACACCACCTCGACCAAAACACCCTATATCTGCCACTCTATCATCAAACACATTCAACAAACCTTCAAAGTACTCACTCCATCTCCTTCTCACATCACCACTACTTGTTATCACCTCCCCATTTGCGCCCTTCACTGAAGTTCCCATTTGCTCCCTTGTCTTACGCACTTTATTTACCTCCTTCCAGAACATCTTTTTATTTTCCCTAAAATTTAATGATACTCTCTCACCCCAACTCTCATTTGCCCTTTTTTTTCACCTCTTGCACCTTTCTCTTGACCTCCTGTCTCTTTCTTTTATACATCTCCCACTCAATTGCATTTTTTCCCTGCAAAAATCGTCCAAATGCCTCTCTCTTCTCTTTCACTAATACTCTTACTTCTTCATCCCACCACTCACTACCCTTTCTAATCAACCCACCTCCCACTCTTCTCATGCCACAAGCATCTTTTGCGCAATCCATCACTGATTCCCTAAATACATCCCATTCCTCCCCCACTCCCCTTACTTCCATTTTTTTCACCTTTTTCCATTCTGTACTCAGTCTCTCCTGGTATTTCCTCACACAGGTCTCCTTCCCAAGCTCACTTACTCTCACCACCCTCTTCACCCCAACATTCACTCTTCTTTTCTGAAAACCCATACAAATCTTCACCTTAGCCTCCACAAGATAATGATCAGACATCCCTCCAGTTGCACCTCTCAGCACATTAACATCCAAAAGTCTCTCTTTCGCACGCCTGTCAATTAACACGTAATCCAATAACGCTCTCCGGCCATCTCTCCTACTTACATAAGTATACTTATGTATATCTCGCTTTTTAAACCAGGTATTCCCAATCATCAGTCCTTTTTCAGCACATAAATCTACAAGCTCTTCACCATTTCCATTTACAACACTGAACACCCCATGTATACCAATTATTCCCTCAACTGCCACAATACTCACCTTTGCATTCAAATCACCCATCACTATAACCCGGTCTCGTGCATCAAAACCACTAACACACTCATTCAGCTGCTCCCAATACACTTGCCTCTCATGATCTTTCTTCTCATGCCCAGGTGCATATGCACCAATAATCACCCACCTCTCTCCATCAACTTTCAGTTTTACCCATATTAATCGAGAATTTACTTTCTTACATTCTATGACATACTCCCACAACTCCTGTTTCAGGAGTATTGCTACTCCTTCCCTTGCTCTTGTCCTCTCACTAACCCCTGACTTTACTCCCCAGACATTCCCAAACCACTCTTCCCCTTTACCCTTGAGCTTCGTTTCACTCAGAGCCAAAACATCCAGGTTTCTTTCCTCAAACATACTACCTATCTCTCCTTTTTTCACATCTTGGTTACATCCACACACATTTAGGCACCCCACTCTGAGCCTTCGAGGAGGATGAGCACTCCCCGCGTGACTCCTTCTTCTGTTTCCCATTTTAGAAAGTTAACACAAGGAGGGGAGGATTTCTGGCCCCCCGCTCCCGTCCCCTCTAGTCGCTTTCTACGACACGCGAGGAATACGTGGAAAGTATTCTTTCACCCCTATCCCCAGGGATAATATACATATATATATATACATATACACATACACACACATACACATACACACGCACATATACACACACACACACATACATATATATACATATGAAAAATGTAAGAAACAATTTAGAAAACTGAAACTTCTAGCTTGAAATGAATGAAAAAATGAATGTCACATAATGGTTCAACCTCTGGCTATGGAAAAAGGAAATGTATAATTTATTTACACAAACGTCAATAGTAGTTCTCATCAATTTAACCACTGTATCAATAAGCTTCAATGTCTAAGCTACATTTTTTCTCCAATTTCACTATTTTCTTGTCAAAACACCATGTATGAAAACTATCACTCCAGTACACAACTATAAACATTTACTTCCCCTTTAAAAAAAGGGGACGCCATTTGGTAAACATGTTTACCAAATGGCGTCCTAGCTTCGTCTCTTCGATGTATATCACCTGACTGTTATATTTCTCTCTTGTGTCTCCCCTGGTGATGTGATTATTACACGAAAGTGCACATGGGAACTTTTCGTGTTTCATTTTCCCCGTGGACTCATAGGAATATAGAATATATATATATATATATATATATATATATATATATATATATATATATATATATATATATATATATATATATATATATATATATATATATATATATATATATATATATATATATATATATATATATATATATATATATATATATATATATATATATATGGATGGGGTTGTTAGGGAGGTGAATGCAAGAGTTTTGGAAAGAGGGGCAAGTATGAAGTCTATTGGGGATGAGAGAGCTTGGGAAGTGAGTCAGTTGTTGTTCGCTGATGATACAGCGCTGGTGGCTGATTCATGTGAGAAACTGCAGAAGCTGGTGACTGAGTTTGGTAAAGTTTGTGAAAGAATAAAGTTAAGAGTAAATGTGAATAAGAGCAAGGTTATTAGGTACAGTAGGGTTGAGGGTCAAGTCAATTGGGAGGTAAGTTTGAATGGAGAAAAACTGGAGGAAGTGAAGTGTTTTAGATATCTGGGAGTGGATCTGGCAGCGGATGGAACCATGGAAGCGGAAATGGATCATAGGGTGGGGGAGGGGGCGAAAATCCTGGGATCCTTGAAGAATGTGTGGAAGTCGAGAACATTATCTCGGAAAGCAAAAATGGGTATGTTTGAAGGAATAGTGGTTCCAACAATGTTGTATGGTTGCGAGGCGTGGGCTATGGATAGAGTTGTGCGCAGGAGGATGGATGTGCTGGAAATGAGATGTTTGAGGACAATGTGTGGTGTGAGGTGGTTTGATCGAGTAAGTAACGTAAGGGTAAGAGAGATGTGTGGAAATAAAAAGAGCGTGGTTGAGAGAGCAGAAGAGGGTGTTTTGAAATGGTTTGGGCACATGGAGAGAATGAGTGAGGAAAGATTGACCAAGAGGATATATGTGTCGGAGGTGGAGGGAACGAGGAGAAGAGGGAGACCAAATTGGAGGTGGAAAGATGGAGTGAAAAAGATTTTGTGTGATCAGGGCCTGAACATGCAGGAGGGTGAAAGGAGGGTAAGGAATAGAGTGAATTTGAGCGATGTGGTATACCGGGGTTGACGTGCTGTCAGTGGATTGAATCGGGGCATGTGAAGCGTCTGGGGTAAACCATGGAAAGCTGTGTAGGTATGTATATTTTGCGTGTGTGGACGTATGTATATACATGTGTATGGGGGTGGGTTGGGCCATTTCTTTCGTCTGTTTCCTTGCGTTACCTCGCAAACGCGGGAGACAGCGGCAAAAAAAAAAAAAAAAAAATATATATATATATATATATATATATATATATATATATATATATATATATAGGGAGAGGGGAGGCTGGAAATTCTCCCCTCCTGTTTTGAATTTTCCAAAAGAAGGAACAGAGAAGGGGGCTAAGTGAGGATATTACCTCTAAGGCTTCAGGGTCGTTCCGTCGTGCTCCGGGGTCGTACCGTCGTGCTCCAGGGTCGTACCGTCGTGCTCCAGGATCGTTCCGTCGTGCTCCGGGGTCGTACCGTCGTGTTCAGGGGTCGTACCGTCGTGCTCCAGGATCGTTCCGTCGTGCTCCGGGGTCGTACCGTCGTGTTGAGGGGTCGTACCGTCGTGCTCCAGGATCGTTCCGTCGTGCTCCGGGGTCGTACCGTCGTGTTCAGGGGTCGTACCGTCGTGCTCCAGGGTCGTACCGTCGTGCTTCAGGGTCGTACCGTCGTGCTCCAGGGTCGTACCGTCGTGCTCCAGGATCGTACCGTCGTGCTCCAGGATCGTACCGTCGTGCTTCAGGGTCGTACCGTCGTGCTCCAGGGTCGTACCGTCGTGCTCCAGGGTCGTACCGTCGTGCTCCAGGATCGTTCCGTCGTGCTTCAGGGTCTTAGCGTCGTGCTCCAGGGTCGTACCGTCGTGCTCCAGGGTCGTTGCGTGGTGCTCCGGGGTCGTACCGTCGTGCTTCAGGGTCGTTCCGTGGTGCTCCGGGGTCGTACCGTCGTGCTTCAGGGTCGTTCCGTGGTGCTCCGGGGTCGTACCGTCTTGCTCGTGGGGTTCAAATGAACTTTGAGCTAGCGTTCGTGATGGGGGACCTTCATGCAAGGCACTAATGCATATATCACGACATGTTAATTACAGTCATATGTTCAATTCATGGCCTTCGATAACACACACACACACACACACACACACACACACACACACACACACACACACACACACAAAGATAAGCACACAGTTTTAAGCAATTATCAGAATTATCATTCCAGTACGTGGATAAGGAAATATTCAGCAATCTGTTATCATCCACACAAGGCGAAATTCAGAATATGCTTCTGTCTCAGCCACCTCACTTACAGAAGCAGATAGAACTGATAGAGGGCGTCCAGAGGAGGGCAACAAAGATAGTACCTTTTAAGCTTTTATACCAGTTTGATGACGTCTTTTGTAAGCAGTTCGTCGAGAGATGTAGCGATCTAAGATCCAGAGGACATAATTGGAAATTCAGAAGGAAGATTGTTTAGAAAATAACTCCTATTGTCTGAGAGAATAGCTCTTAAGAAACTCAAAGAGCCAGTGACCGGTGATTGTTTGAATTGTGTAAATATGCTTAGAGAATCTAAGAGACTTAAACGACAAAGTTAACATTAGTATGAAGAGTTTTTGAAAACAGAAAAAAAACTTAGGAATTCTGTATTAGAAGTAAGAGTGTCATTAACCAAGTCACTTGGTACAATGATTATGGAAAACTCTGACTCAGTGCAGGACAACAAAGGCCTGGCAAAAATCGTTAATTATTTTTTCTAATCAGTTGTCGATTGATTACGATCGAAGACATAAATCATGTCCTGAATCCAGTTTCACTGAAAGGAGAGGAGATGGATCTGTAACATATTCACGTAAACGTTCGTGACTTATCATCAACAATAAATGGAAGGAGTGTAAACAAAACGGCAGACCCTGACAAATCTGAATAAGGGAAAAAAGAAAAAAAAAATAATTCGTCTGATTTCGCTTGAAGTAAAGGATGCAAACTCGTGGGCAAACCTTTTACCTCGAATAAGGCGAAGTAGTTTTTTTTCAGCAGGATTGTTAACACATGGAATTATTTACCAATTAGCGTAGTTGAGCGCAGTGCGTTTAGCAATAGACTTGATAGATATTTCGCTTTAGGTCCTCAATGGTCATTATTTGCGCCTCCTTGGTCACACTGACAGTTTGCAGGTTTTTCTCTTTGGATCATTTTCATGCCCTTGTACAACCACCACACTGATCTATGAGTTCTTGACATCTCCCACTACCACAAACAGCCTCAAAGGAACCCTATGATCTGTTGTTGTTTGAATTCCTTCGTATTTATATCAGACCAAAACTGGAATATCTCTCTGACGTCTGGTCATCGTACCTGAAAAGGACAAAGATCTGATAGAGAAGATATAGAGAAGAGCAACCAGTATTATGATGCCAGAGTTAAGAGGACTGAGAGGAGGTGTGTGTGTGTGTGTGTGTGTGTGTGTGTGTGTGTGTGTATGTGTGTGTGTGTGTGAGAGAGAGAGAGAGAGAGAGAGAGAGAGAGAGAGAGAGAGAGAGAGAGAGAGAGAGAGAGAGAGAGAGAGAGAGAGAGAGAGAGAGAGAGAGAGAGAGAGAGAGAGAGAGAGAGAGAGAGAGAGAGAGAGAGAGAGAGAGAGAGAGTAATATCATTTTTCTGCCACCAGCAGTGTAGCACCTTTGATGCTTCAGATTGGTTGGGGTGTGAGTCTGGAGAAAAAGAATTGGAGAAAGTAAAGTGTTTGAAATACCTGGACGTGGAATTGGAAGCGAATGGAACCGTGGAAGCGGAAGTGAGTCATAGGGTGGGTGAGGGGGCGAAGGTTCTGGGAACATTGAGGAATGTGTGGAAAGGGAGGTCGTTATCTAGGAGGGCAGAGATGGGTATGTTTGAGGGTCAAGTAGTCCCAATGATATGATATGGATGCGATGCTGTGGATGAGGCTGTGCGAAGGAGGGTAGATGTATTGGAAATGGGATGTCTGAGGACAATATGTGGTGTGAGGTGGTTTGATCGAGTAATTAATGAAAGGGTAAGAGAGATGTGTGGTAATAAAAAGTGTGGTTGAGAGAACAGAAGAGGGTGTATTGAAATGGTTTGGTCACATGGAGAGAGTGAATGAGGAAAGATTGACCAAGAGAATATATGTGTCAGAGATCGAGTGGGACAAGGAGAAGGAGACCATGTTGAAGATGAAGGTGGGCATCTAGTGAAACAGTTTTTGAGTGCTTCTTTCCTGAACATGCAGGAAGGTGAAAGGCGTGCACGAGATAAAGTGAATTGGAACAATGTGATATACAGGGCGACGTGCCTTTAGTGGATTGAACCAGGGCATGTGAAGCGTCTGAGGTAAACCATGGAAAGTTTTGTGGGGCCTGGATGTGGATAGGGAGCTATGGTTTCGGTGCATAACACATGACAGCTAGAGACTGAGTGTGAACGAATGTGGCCTTTTCTCCGTCTGTTCCTGGCGCTGATGTAGAATAGTAATAATAGTTTTTTTTTTTTTTTTTTTTTGCTTTGTCGCTGTCTCCCGCGTTTGCGAGGTAGCGCAAGGAAACAGACGAAAGAAATGGCCCAACCCACCACCATACACATTTATATACATACGTCCACACACGCAAATATACATACCTACACAGCTTTCCATGGTTTACCCCACACGCTTCACATGCCTTGATTCAATCCACTGACAGCACGTCAACCCCGGTATACCACATCGCTCCAATTCACTCTATTCCTTGTCCTCCTTTCACCCTCCTGCATGTTCAGGCCCCGATCACACAAAATCTTTTTCACTCCATCTTTCCACCTCCAATTTGGTCTCCCTCTTCTCCTCGTTCCCTCCACCTCCGACACATATATCCTCTTGGTCAATCTTTCCTCACTCATTCTCTCCATGTGCCCAAACCATTTCAAAACACCCTCTTCTGCTCTCTCAACCACGCTCTTTTTATTTCCACACATCTCTCTTACCCTTACGTTTCTTACTCGATCAAACCACCTCACACCACACATTGTCCTCAAACATCTCATTTCCAGCACATCCATCCTCCTGCGCACAACTCTATCCATAGCCCACGCCTCGCAACCATACAACATTGTTGGAACCACTATTCCTTCAAACATACCAATTTTTGCTTTCCGAGATAATGTTCCCGACTTCCACACATTCTTCAAGGCTCCCAGAATTTTCGCCCCCTCCCCCACCCTATGATCCACTTCCGCTTCCATGGTTCCATCCGCTGCCAGATCCACTCCCAGATATCTAAAACACTTCACTTCCTCCAGTTTTTCTCCATTCAAACTCACCTCCCAATTGACTTGACCCTCAACCCTACTGTACCTAATAACCTTGCTCTTATTCACATTTACTCTTAACTTTCTTCTTTCACACACTTTACCAAACTCAGTCACCAGCTTCTGCAGTTTCTCACATGAATCAGCCACCAGCGCTGTATCATCAGCGAACAACAACTGACTCACTTCCCAAGCTCTCTCATCCCCAACAGACTTCATACTTGCCCCTCTTTCCAAAACTCTTGCATTCACCTCCCTAACAACCCCATCCATAAACAAATTAAACAACCATGGAGATATCACACACCCCTGCCGCAAATCTACATTCACTGAGAACCAATCACTTTCCTCTCTTCCTACACGTACACATGCCTTACATCCTCGATAAAAACTTTTCACTGCTTCTAACAACTTGCCTCCCACACCATATATTCTTAATACCTTCCACAGAGCATCTCTATCAACTCTCCAGATCCATAAATGCTACATACAAATCCATTTGCTTTTCTAAGTATTTCTCACATACATTCTTCAAAGCAAACACCTGATCCACACATCCTCTACCACTTCTGAAACCACACTGCTCTTCCCCAATCTGATGCTCTGTACATGCCTTCACCCTCTCAATCAATACCCTCCCATATAATTTACCAGGAATACTCAACAAACTTATACCTCTGTAATTTGAGCACTCACTCTTATCCCCTTTGCCTTGTACAATGGCACTATGCACGCATTCCGCCAATCCTCAGGCACCTCACCATGAGTCATACATACATTAAATAACCTTACCAACCAGTCAACAATACAGTCACCCTCTTTTTTAATAAATTCCACTGCAATACCATCCAAACCTGCTGCCTTGCCGGCTTTCATCTTCCGCAAAGCTTTTACTACCTCTTCTCTGTTTACCAAATCATTTTCCCTAACCCTCTCACTTTGCACACCACCTCGACCAAAACACCCTATATCTGCCACTCTATCATCAAACACATTCAACAAACCTTCAAAATACTCACTCCATCTCCTTCTCACATCACCACTACTTGTTATCACCTCCCCATTTGCGCCCTTCACTGAAGTTCCCATTTGCTCCCTTGTCTTACGCACTTTATTTACCTCCTTCCAGAACATCTTTTTATTCTCCCTAAAATTTAATGATACTCTCTCACCCAAACTCTGATTTGCCCTTTTTTTCACCTCTTGCACCTTTCTCTTGACCCCCTGTCTCTTTCTTTTATACATCTCCCACTCAATTGCATTTTTTCCCTGCAAAAATCGTCCAAATGCCTCTCTCTTCTCTTTCACTAATACTCTTACTTCTTCATCCCACCACTCACTACCCTTTCTAATCAACCCACCTCCCACTCTTCTCATGCCACAAGCATCTTTTGCGCAATCCATCACTGATTCCCTAAATACATCCCATTCCTCCCCCACTCCCCTTACTTCCATTGTTCTCACCTTTTCCCATTCTGTACTCAGTCTCTCCTGGTACTTCCTCACACAAGTCTCCTTTCCAAGCTCACTTACTCTCACCACCCTCTTCACCCCAACATTCACTCTTCTTTTCTGAAAACCCATACAAATCTTCACCTTAGCCGCCACAGGATAATGATCAGACATCCCTCCAGTTGCACCTCTCAGCACATTAACATCCAAAAGTCTCTCTTTCGCGCGCCTGTCAATTAACACGTAATCCAATAACGCTCTCTGGCCATCTCTCCTACCTACATAAGTCTACTTATGTATATCTCGCTTTTTAAACCAAGTATTCCCAATCATCAGTCCTTTTTCAGCACATAAATCTACAAGCTCTTCACCATTTCCATTTACAACACTGAACACCCCATGTATACCAATTATTCCCTCAACTGCCACAATACTCACCTTTGCATTCAAATCACCCATCACTATAACCCGGTCTCGTGCATCAAAACCACTAACACACTCATTCAGCTGCTCCCAATACACTTGCCTCTCATGATCTTTCTTCTCATGGCCAGGTGCATATGCACCAATAATCACCCATCTCTCTCCATCAACTTTCAGTTTTACCCATATTAATCGAGAATTTACTTTCTTACATTCTATCACATACTCCCACAACTCCTGTTTCAGGAGTACTGCTACTCCTTCCCTTGCTCTTGTCCTCTCACTAACCCCTGACTTTACTCCCAAGACATTCCCAAACCACTCTTCCCCTTTACCCTTGAGTAATAATAGTATTAATAATAATAATGATAATAATAATAATGATGATGATAATAATAATGATAATAATAATAATAATGATAATAATAATAATAATAATAATAATAATAATAATAATAATAATAATAATAATAATGATAATAATAATATAATATTTGATTTTAGGGAGAATAAAAAGATGTTCTGGAAGGAGGTAAATAAAGTGCGTAAGACAAGGGAGCAAATGGGAACTTTAGTGAAGGGCGCAAATGGGGAGGTGATAACAAGTAGTGGTGATGTGAGAAGGAGATGGAGTGAGTATTTTGAAGGTTTGTTGAATATGTTTGATGATAGAGTGGCAGATATAGGGTGTTTTGGTCGAGGTGTTGTGCAAAGTGAGAGGGTTAGGGAAAATGATTTAGTAAACAGAGAAGAGGTAGTAAAAGCTTTGCGGAAGATGAAAGCCGGCAAGGCAGCAGGTTTGGATGGTATTGCAGTGGAATCTATTAAAAAAGGGGGTGACTGTATTGTTGACTGGTTGGTAAGGTTATTTAATGTATGTATGACTCATGGTGAGGTGCCTGAGGATTGGCGGAATGCGTGCATAGTGCCATTGTACAAAGGCAAAGGGGATAAGAGTGAGTGCTCAAATTACAGAGGTATAAGTTTGTTGAGTATTCCTGGTAAATTATATGGGAGGGTATTGATTGAGAGGGTGAAGGCATGTACAGAGCATCAGATTGGGGAAGAGCAGTGTGGTTTCAGAAGTGGTAGAGGATGTGTGGATCAGGTGTTTGCTTTGAAGAATGTATGTGAGAAATACTTAGAAAAGCAAATGGATTTGTATGCAGCATTTATGGATCTGGAGAAGGCATATGGTAGAGTTGATAGAGATGCTCTGTGGAAGGTATTAAGAATATATGGTGTGGGAGGCAAGTTGTTAGAAGCAGTGAAAAGTTTTTATCGAGGATGTAAGGCATGTGTACGTGTAGGAAGAGAGGAAAGTGATTGGTTCTCAGTGAATGTAGGTTTGCGGCAATTGTGTGTGATGTTTCCATGGTTGTTTAATTTGTTTATGGATGGGGTTGTTAGGGAGGTGAATGCAAGAGTTTTCGAAAGAGGGGCAAGTATGAAGTCTGTTGTGGATGAGAGAGCTTGGGAAGTGAGTCAGTTGTTGTTCGCTGATGATACAGCGCTGGTGGCTGATTCATGTGAGAAACTGCAGAAGCTGGTGACTGAGTTTGGTAAAGTTTGTGAAAGAAGAGAGTTAAGAGTAAATGTGAATAAGAGCAAGGTTATTAGGTACAGTAGGGTTGAGGGTCAAGTCAATTGGGAGGTAAGTTTGAATGGAGAATAACTGGAGGAAGTAAAGTGTTTTAGATATCTGGAAGTGGATCTGGCAGCGGATGGAACCATGGAAGCGGAAGTGAATCATAGGGTGGGGGAGGGGGCGAAAATCCTGGGAGCCTTGAAGAATGTGTGGAAGTCGAGAACATTATCTCGGAAAGCAAAAATGGGTATGTTTGAAGGAATAGTGGTTCCAACAATGTTGTATGGTTGCGAGGCTTGGGCTATGGATAGAGTTGTGCGCAGGAGGGTGGATGTGCTGGAAATGAGATGTTTGAGGACAATGTGTGGTGTGAGGTGGTTTGATCGAGTAAGTAATGTAAGGGTAAGAGAGATGTGTGGAAATAAAAAGAGCGTGGTTGAGAGGGCAGAAGAGGGTGTTTTGAAATGGTTTGGGCACATGAAGAGAATGAGTGAGGAAAGATTGACCAAGAGGATATATGTGTTGAGGTGGAGGGAACGTGGAGAAGTGGGAGACCAAATTGGAGGTGGAATGATGGAGTGAAAAAGATTTTGAGTGATCGGGGTCTGAACATGCAGGAGGGTGAAAGGCGGGCAAGGAATAGAGTGAATTGGATCGATGTGGTATACCGGGGTTGACGTGCTGTCAGTGGATTGAATCAGGGCATGTGAAGCGTCTGGGGTAAACCATGGAAAGTTGTGTGGGGCCTGGATGTGGAAAGGGAGCTGTGGTTTCGGGCATTATTGCATGACAGCTAGAGACTGAGTGTGAACGAATGGGGCCTTTGTTGTCTTTCCTAGCGCTACCTCGCACATATGAGTGGGGAGGGGGATGGTATTCCATGTGTGGCGAGGTGGCGATGGGAATGAATAAAGGCAGACAGTGTGAATTGTGTGCATGGGTATATATGTATGTGTCTGTGTGTGTATACATATGTGTACATTGAGATGTATGGGTATGTATATTTGCGTGTGTGGACGTGTATGTATATACATGTGTATGGGGGTGGGTTGGGCCCTTTCTTTCGTCTTTTTCGTTGCGCTACCTCGCAAACGCGGGAGACAGCGACAAAGCAAAATAAATAAATGAATAATAATATAATAATAACAATAGTAATAATGATAATAAAAATGATAATATTAATAATAATAATGATAATAATAATAATCGTAATAATAATAATAATAATAATAATAATAATAATAATAATGATAATAATAATAATAATAATAATAATAATAATAATAATAATAATAATAATAATGATAATAATAATAACAATACCTTCTCCTGGCTCTGTTCATCGCCTACACTGGACCCTGCAAAAATGTATGGGATCAAAGCTGACTATTAAACTCGAGCATTTAACACGCCAATGGACACTTACTGCCGGACTGGCTATTAAATTGGCTTCGTTACAAGGGTCAAAGGTCATCAGAATTCAAATGCTATTCTGGTACATTTAACTTCAACTGGCCCATTATTGTGCGAGAGTGTGAGAAAAAAATGAAACTGAAAATAGCTTTTTTTTTTTAAGCTTTGATGGCCTTCCCTCAGTGAGTGTGAGGACTGATACACTATCCAGTGCTTGACAGAGTTGCATACTGCAAATACAGCACCATAGTAGCTGTGTCGCTATTACTGGGGATCCCTATCCTGGCCGTCTCATTACATCCAGTCAGGTCTTGTGGTCTTAACCATCCTCTCCGGCAGGCCATCGCATGGCTAGGTCCAGCACCTCCCTTATCTGGGCCCGTCCACTGTCCCCTGCCAGCCCTCCACCACTTGGTCTCCTCTCCGTCACACCTGGACACTTCAACGATTTACGACCATTTGCTGTCGGCGATATTCCCTAGCTAATGTCATTCGTAATTGCGATATGATCTCTAAGACAACATTTGAGAAAACTTAGGCTTCACCTTTGCGAAGTTCTCGATCTCTTGAGAGGGAGGTATTGTCCTTCGTCCTCTGCTAACTTCTGATCCTTTTCTGTGTCCCTCCTCAGACATCTTTGGTCCTTAATCCTCAAGTCTGTTCCATGGTGTGTGGGAGGCCCAGCTGATCTCCTGGTCTGGACTCTCCTTCTCCTCCGCTCCTGAAAACCTACACACGGGTACCAGAAGGAGAAGACCCAGAGAAGACCCTCTGTGCCTGGTTCAGACACACACACGTCCTACGACACATCACTTCACAGGTCACGGAGGCTTAATGAGACAGATCCCCTGTCCCACTCACATCCTGTCTTGTCTGTTCACAGCAAATGGACAACATTCTGGCCACAAGAGGGTGTCTGCCTCTACTCCTTTTCAACTCCTTTCCTTCCTCACGCACACCTCTTCGTTTACGCTCGTCGACCTACACCGCACACGTCAAAAGCCTTCGTAAAACTACTGGCACCAGGCTCTTCTCGCCAAATTTCCTTTTCTTTCTTATTGACAGAGGTCTCATTAACGGAGAGAGGAATCCCTCCCCCTTCCATTAACATCAGGTCCTGCACTAGTAAAGGAAAATGAATAAAGAAAAATGAAAAGTCTCTGAGAGCTTTGAGAAAGTAGAGCATTTAGTTTTCTATAGTTTCCCATGCGTTATAAGTCTGAAGGAAAGAAAACGAGGGAGATGGAACGTATCTTGAAACCGCCGCACTCGTCGGAGAACGTCTTGTGTTCTCTACAATACCGCCACAATGAGAGGAGAACGTCTTGTGTTCTCTACAACACCACCACAATGAGAGGAGAACGTCTTGTGTTCTCTATAACACCACCACACTGGGAAGAGAACGTCTTGTGTTCTCTATAACATTCCAAATGTTCTCTGAAAATCCACATGACCTCTCATACCAAGGGGTATGGTCAGTGAGATAAGGTTCCTTGTTAACTGTTAAAGTAACGTGTTATGATAAGCTCAAGTGCGTGGTGTCCGGATAGATTATGTGTGTATCGGCTGCAGTCTACCGATATTGGCGGCAAACTATGTACGTATATCGGCTCCATTATGATTATCGGGTCCAGAATATTACGTCAATTCGGTTACTTTTTACTAAGGAAAAAAAAAAAAAAAAAAAAAAAAAACGTCTCCACACCGGCCATATTGGGACCGTTGTGGCCACAGCAGCTATGTGGGACCGATGTGGCCACACCAGCCATTTGGGACCGATGTGGCCCCACCAGCATGTGGGACGTTTTCGGGGCCACCCAGCCACAGTAGGATCTTTTTGGCCACACCAGCCATAGTGAGACCGATGTGGCCACACCAGACATAGTGGGGCCGTTGTGGCCACACCTGTCATAGTGGGGCCATTGTGGCCACATCAGACAGTGGGGCCATTGTGGCCACACCAGCCATAGTGGGACCGTTATGGCTCACACTGCCCATAGTGGGAACGTTTGTGGGCCACACCAGACATAAGTGGGCGTAGTGGCCCACATCCCATAATGGGAC